>NC_053025.1:543340308-543554827 GCF_003073215.2 Triticum urartu | reverse complement strand
GATAAAAAATGCTGGTTCAACATTTGCAAGGGTAGTTCATGTCGCTCTTGAGCCAAAAATACACAGAAATGTGGAAGCCTACATGGATGATATAGTGGTCAAGAGCAAGGACAGAGCAACTTTGGTTCAAGATTTAGACGAGACCTTTGCAAATCTGCGCAAGATCAGCCTCAAGCTCAACCCAGAGAAGTGGGTAACGCCAGGGTTTTCCCAGTCACGACGTTGTAAAACGACGGCCAGTGAATTGTAATACGACTCACTATAGGGCGAATTCGAGCTCGGTACCCGGGGATCAAGGCCATTGAGCAGATTGAAGCACCAAAGCGCGTCAAGGATGTACAAAGACTTGCCGGTTGCGTGGCTGCTCCAGCAGGTTTATCTCTAGGTCTGCTGAGCGCGCCCTGCCATTTTTCAAATTATTGAAAAAGGCAGGTCCAATGAAATGGACTCCGGAAGCGGAGGCTGCGCTGCAAGACTTGAAGAGATACCTGTCCTCCCCTCCAATACTTGTCGCACCTAAGCCACAAGAGAAGTTGCTGCTGTACATAGCGGCAACCAATCAAGTGGTTAGTGCTGCGTTAGTAGCAGAGAGGGAGGCAGATGACGAGCCCGCAACCACGGCAAGCACATCCAGCGACAAGCAGGGGGCTTCCCCGACAAGCTCTAGTCCCGACAAAGATGAATCTGCGCAGATGCAAGAGGAGATACAGAAGAAAATGGTGCAGCGCCCAGTTTACTTTGTCAGCTCCCTTCTGCAGGGGGCTAGGTCAAGGTACTCTGGCGTGCAGAAATTGCTTTTCGGCCTTCTCATGGCCTCGAGAAAGCTGCGCCATTACTTCCAAGCACATGAGGTCACAGTTGTCACTCGCTTTCCGCTGAAGAGGATACTGCAGAATCCAGAAGCGACAGGCAGGATTGTTGAGTGGGCACTGGAACTGTCAAGCTTTGGCCTCAAGTTTGAGAGCACTTCAACTATCCAGAGCAGAGCATTGGTAGAATTCATAGCAGAATGGACGCCCACACCAGATGAAGAAATTCCAGAAACGAGCATCCCCGTCAAGGAAGCAAGCAAAGAGTGGCTGATGTACTTTGATGGTGCCTTTTCGCTGCAAGGCGCCGGCGCTGGCGTGCTGCTTGTCGCACCCACCGGAGAGCACCTCAAGTACATAGTCCAGATGCACTTTCCCAAGGAGCAAGCAACAAATAATACTGCAGAGTATGAAGGCTTTCTTGCCGGTCTCCGGATCGCGGCAGACCTTGGGATCAAGAAGCTCATTGTCAGGGGTGACTCACAGCTTGTCATCCGCCAAGTAAACAAGAATTATCAGAGTCCGTTGATGGAAGCTTACGTCGACGAAGTGAGAAAACTAGAAGAGCACTTTGACGGCCTACAAATGGAACATGTTCCAAGAGCTCAGAACGCCATTGCAGATGGCCTGTCAAAGTGCGCCACACTTAAGTTACCTGTGGAACCAGGGATCTTTGTGCTCAAGCTGACTCAACCGTCCGTAACGTCATCAACTGGACAGAGCAAGAAGAGGAAGTTGGTTTCTGGTGACTATTTGCCGGTAGAGCTTCCCGAAGCCGTCGCCAAGAAGGTCCCCAAGATCAACGCCAAGAGCGCTGCGGAGCAGTCTGCTCCGGCAAGCCCTAGGGTTTGTTCCGTTGAAGCAGAAGCTCCCGACAAGTTTTGCTCCGGCAAGCTTGCCGGGGAACGTCGCGCTCCGGCAGAGCCGCGGGTTCTCGCCGTAGAAGCGGGTGTTCCCGTAGCAGTCCCCAAGATCAACGCCAAAAGCGCTGAGGAGCAGTCTGCTCCGGCAAACCCCAGGGTTTGTTCCATTGAAGCAGAAGCTCCCGACAAGTTTTGCTCTGGCGAGCTTGCCGGGGAACGTCAAGCTCCAGCAGACCCGCAGGATCTTGCCGTAGAAGCGGACGTTCCCGCAGCCGCAGATTTGCCTTTAGTCCTTGTTGTCGAGCCACAAGCTCCAGCATGGGCGCAGCAGATTGTCCGTTTCCTTCAGACAGGAGAACTTCTCGAGGAGCAAGAAGAAGCGGAAAGAGTAGCTCGGCAGTCAAGTATGTACCAGTTTGTCGACAAGACACTGTACAAAATAAGACTCAACGGTGTGAAATTGAAGTGTATTCATCGGGAAGATGGACAAAAGCTGTTGGCAGAGATACATGGAGGCATATGTGGTCACCACATTGGCGCAAGAGCACTTGTCGGCAAAGCATTCCGGCAAGGTTTCTTCTGGCCAACAGCCCTCCAGGATGCAACTGCACAAGTAACCAAGTGTGAAGCGTGCCAGTTCCATTCCAAGCAGATACACCAACCAGCTCAAGCTCTCCAGACGATCCCTTTATCCTGGCCATTTTTGGTCTGGGGGCTCGACATCCTCGGCCCCTTTCCCCGAGCTGTCGGGGGCTTTGAGTACTTGTACGTTGCAATCGACAAGTTCACAAAGTGGTCAGAAGTGGAACCAGTGAGGAAGGTGACAGCACAGTCAGCAGTCAAGTTCTTCAGGTCGATTGTTTGCCGCTTCAGGATCCCTAACAGGATAATCACCGACAACGGTACACAATTTACGAGCCGCACCTTCATGCAGTACATCCAAGATCTTGGCGCCAAGGTCTGCTTCGCTTCTGTTGCTCACCCGAGAAGCAACGGTCAAGCGGAGAGGGCAAATGCTGAAGTGCTGCGCGGGCTCAAGACCAGAACTTTCGATAGGCTGCACAAGTGCGGAAGAAACTGGATCGAGGAGCTGCTGGTGGTTCTTTGGTCGATCAGGACGACGCCAAATCGAGCCACTGGCCAGACACCTTTCGCTCTAGTCTATGGAGCAGAGGCAGTTATCCCCACGGAACTCGTATACGGGTCACCTCGAGTGCTCGCTTATGATGAGCTCGAGCAAGAGCAGCTGCGACAAGATGACGCGCTGCTCCTTGAGGAAGACCGTCTTCAGGCTGCTGTGCGAGCTGCTCGCTACCAGCAAGCTTTGCGCCGCTACCATAGCCGCAAAGTTAACGCCAGAAGTCTCGAGGAAGGCGACCTTGTTCTTCGGTGAGTTCAGTCCGCCAAGAATTCCAACAAGTTGACGCCGAAGTGGGAAGGCCCTTACCGGGTGAAACGAGTCACTAGGCCTGGCGCTGTCCGCCTTGAGACCGAAGATGGCATTCCGGTGAGCAACTCCTGGAACATTGAGCATCTTCGTAAGTTTTACCCGTAAGGCGCGGTTGTCGGAACCTGTTCCGGCAACCACCTTTTGTACAAGTCTTGCCGCTGTTGCATGTAATCCTTTGTACGAAGCCGGGCGCAGACCCCGTGCATAAGTAAAGCTCATGTGCTCCGCACATTTTGTCGATTTCATGCTTTCTATTTTTGGCATATATGATCTGACACTTTGTGCAGCACCTATTCCACGGTAAGCAATAACGAGCCGTAAAGGCCCATATCTGTATTGTCTCTTCTTTCTTTTGAAAGGAAGGTTCCCCTCGCCCACAAGTTTCCCTCAGGGGGGGGGGAGGAGAAGACGATGGTATGGATCAGGCGCCGTTCAAGAAAAGTTTTGCCTTGCCGGGAAGCAAACAACAGAAAAAGCTAAGTTGCCAAAGTTTGAGCAATCAAATTTTTTAAATTTTAAGTTATCTCCCTTGAACGACCGCACTTTGTATGGAAAACCTGTGTGTGGAGGAACCAACTCGTAGCTAGTTGCGCCCTTACTTTGTTTCGAGTCCGCTCAACAAGTTAAGTGAGCTGCTAGCGCCCTTACTTTGTTTCGAGTCCGCTCAGCAACTTAAGTGAGCCGCTAGTGCCCTTACTTTGTTTCGAGTCCGCTCAGCAACTTGAGAGAGCTGCAACTAGTTGCGACAAGGTTTCTTGTCGGTAGCGGCACCGCCAGCAGGCTGCTGACGTCCCGCACTCAGCGCTCGCGGCTCAGGTGCCTGCACCGACAAGTTCCCTAAAAGCGTAGGGCAAAAACATACAAAGGAAGGGATCAAGTAAAGGGAATAACATTGCAATCATTCCATAGAACAAAGCTATATTACAAAGATAGCTTGTCGCAGCTCTAACAGATTGTTTTCATGACATAATAAACAGCGACAAGGAAAGAAGAAATGGGCGGCCTAATCTACGCGATCGCCTTCGACCCTCTTGATCCCACTCACCTTGTCCACAATGGGTGCGACAAGGGCCTTGAGCTCCTCCAGATCAGCTTCCGGCGGCAAGGTCCTGAGGACGTTGGTGAGGCGGAGGCCCGGATTGCGGAAGGCCACCTTCATCAACACTTTCTGAAGAGCTCCCGCGCAGATCTTGCGCGACTCGTCGGCCAGCTGCTTGGGGATCCTTTCCCGGAGCCGCTGAAGGGCCGTCGCCACGCCCTTGAAGAACAGGACGAGCTTGGCGCTGGGTTGGAGGTTGTCATCGGAGGGATACCCGAGATCTTCCATCCCCAGCTGCGCCAGCTCCTTGTCGATATCTGTGGCAGCATCCACAAGACTCTCCGTCCAGTGCTCCACATTTTTCCTGAAGGCATTTTGGGTGGCGGCAATGCTCTCCAGCAGCGCCTTATCGGCTTTGATCTCTTCTTTCAAGGTCGCCTCCCGCTTCTTGGCGCTGTCCAGAGTCTTGGTCAAAGTGGTTAGCTTCGACCCAAGACCCGCATTGGAGTCCTTGGCGGCGCTGAGCTCTTTGCCCTTCTCGGCAAGATCGGCCTCAAGCCGCGCCACCTTCGTCTTCAACTCCTCCTTGGCGGCCTCGGCGGCGGCGGCGGCGGCGGGTCCTCTGCTTGTTTGAGGGCTCCGCCAAGTTTTTCCTCGCGCGCGGCAAGCTCCTCCTCGTGGGCGTCGAGATTGACCTTCCGCTGCGCCAGCTCGCCCTCCTTCGCGGCTAGCTTCACAGCGGCAAGTCGCTGCCGCTCTTCGACTTCGGCCTTCTCGAGGAGGAAGGCCTTCTGTGCTTCAGCGAGCTGCTCCCGCTCCTCCGCCAGGGATCGGAGGGCTTCCCGGTGGAAACCGCCGAGCTCTTCCGCGCGCTTTTCAATGTCTGCTCCCGCCTTCGCGACAAGCGCCTCGCGGGATTCCAGCTTGGCTTGCTGCGCGCGGTAGAGCGACATCAACTTCCGCAGCAGACGCTCTTCTTCGGGCTCGTTGCTGCTGCTGCTTGGCGCGTCAACCACCGTCAACCCCGCGGAGGCAAGCACTTCTCCATCGAAGATCTCCCCCTCGACCGGCGCCCTGGAGCTTGACGCCCAGGGGAGGTTGATGAAGACGCCTTCGCCGGCCTTCAAGTAGACGCCCGGCTGGGGCTCCTCGGAGCTTGGTGCTGTGGCTTCGGCGGACGGGTCGGTGGTCGGTGTAGCGCCTGGCGCTCCTGTGGCCTCAGGGCCGTCAGTGCGATCACCAGACCCTTCGCCAGTGGCTGCAGCGGCAGCCTTGGCGGCCCCTGCGCCGGCGGCATCGCCACCACCGGCTGCTTCGTCGGCGGCGACCTCGGCCTCCATCTGCTCTGCAGCGGATGGGTCTAACGGCCGGAAAAGGGGGAAGAGTCAAGAAAATATCCAACAAAAAGAAGATCAAGAGAAGAAGAACCCAAGGGAAGTTTTGAAGCAAGAGGAGTACCTGCACCAGGTTCTGCAGTCGTGGTCTCCGCCGTCGGGGGGCCGCTGGTGCTGTCCCTTGCCGGAGAACCCTCCCTTGCCGGAGACTTCTCCCTTACCGGGAAGCCCTCCCTTGCCGGAGAGTTCTCCCTTGTCGGGGGATTCTCCCTTGGCTCCTGGTGGGGCTGCTCGGCTCCTACACAAATCAATAAGCAGATATTAGCAAAGACAAGTACCCATGCGCGCCTCGCAGCGAAAAGCAAATCATACACTTACGCTGGGGGCTGCCCTGGAGAAAAGTCGCCAGGTCCGGCAAGGTTGTCTCGGGCGCGCCACCTGCTGTCGCAGTAGGCTCGTCCTCGATGACGATCACCGGGACCTTAGCTCTCTTTGCCGCTCTCTGGGCCAGAGTCCTAAAGAGGAACAAGTTCAGAGAAAAGCAAGTCAGATACAAGACAAACAACAAGGACTGAAGAACTACAAGTACATCAAGAGAAGCTTACTCTTCTTCTTCTTCTTCCTCGTCGGAGCTGAACGCGGAGAATTCGAAGTCTGGCACGCGCCCGGCGCGAGGAGGCGGAGGGGTAGCTTCCCTTGGCCGCTTGGCGGGAGCAGTGGCGGTGGTCTGAGACGACCCCGCTCCGGCTGTCGGCACGGCGTGAGCAGCGGCAGGAACTGAAGCGGTGGTCCTGCTAGACTCCGCTCCAGTTGCCGTCGCAGCATGAGGCGCTCCCGCGGCAACGGTGTTTGCCGCGGTGGAGCGTGTCACGCGGCGTGGCGACTGTTGACCCGCTTGCCGCTCCGGCACGTCACCGGCCTTGCGGAGACGCCTTCTTGGTGGGGATGGAGGCTCTGCTTGTGGTGGGCTGTCTGAAGACGAGGTGGAAGATGAGTTGATTTCCAGCGAGCCGCTCGTGTCCTTGGCGGGCTCACTCGGCTCGGCGTCACGCCCGGCAAGCTCCTTCTTGCCGGCGGGCTCCCCTCGCTCGGCACGGCTTGCCGCCTCTACTGCATCTGCCTCCTCCACAGTGAACCCAAACTCGCCCGCGGCTGCGGCTGCGGCTGCCTCCTCCAGCCTAGTGGCGATGAGCGCCATCTCTGCGTCGGTGGTGTCGCGGGCTCCTGCCAAGTTGGCACAATCCCATGCGAGTCGCACTCCGGCATCATTGCACGGATGCGGTCGAGCGAGGAATTGTTGCACAGCGGAACGACGCCCCCCGGCAACCTGAAAACCTCGGGATGTTGGGGGTCATACTTGAAGAGCTCCTGAAGCATCGCGTTGAGCTCCAGGACTTTGAAGTTGTAATTGAGGCCCGGCCGCAGCCTCATGATGTCTGCCGCATTCTTGAACTCCCAAGTGGGCCTCCCCCGTTCCTGCAGGGGGCGATGTGGCGGCGAAGAAAGTCTGCGCCAACAGTGCCAACAGTAAGCCCGGCAAGCCTGAGGCGCAGGATCCTGGTGACGGCAATCTTCAGCCTGTCGTCCTCCGGAGCCACGTCACTCCAATCGCTGCCGCGTGCTACTGGGGTTCGGCGCCGGGTGGTGAATGGCTGCGGGTTCTCCTCATCAATCCAGCACCAATCTGCCCTCCACTCCTCCCACTTGCCGCGGAATTCTCCCTCCAGATACGTTTCCTTCTTGCCGGCCCTTGAGATCCAGGCGATTCCGCCAGATAAAGATTCTCCTCTCTCTACTCAAGGTATGAAGAAGTGGCGGAAGAGGGCTACGTTGGGAAGGACTCCGACAAAGTTTTTGCAGAGATGTACGAAAACTGCCATGGTCAGAACGGCATTGGGGGTGAAGTCAAGGAGGTGGAATCCGTAGGTATTCATGATGTCGCAGAAGAATTCAGAGAAAGGCGGGCAGAGCCCGCAGTAGAAGAACAGAGCAAAGAAAGGGTATCCATTTGGGGCCTTCTTCCAAGCGGCGGCGGGGAGTACCTTCGTGTGCGGATGCGCTCGCGTCTCCGCCGACCAAAAAAGGTAGTAGTTCTCCCTCAGCTCCTTCGCGCCAAGCTTGGGGGGGAAGACGACCCGCTCCTTCCGCAAAGCCGCGAGCCGCTGCGCCTCGGTCGACTTCACGGCCTTCCCCTTGTCGGCTTTTGGAGCCATGGCGGAAGCAGTGGAGGAGGTCGACGGCGTTGGTGGTGCTGGTGGCGATGTGGGGGCGAAGCGCTGCTCTCTCTCTCTCAGCTTTGGGAAGGCGAGGGAGCGGCAGAGATTTCTGAGATTGGAACGGCAACGGGCGAGTGGGCGAACTGCCCCTGTTTCCCCTGCTTATAAAGAGGGAGGGGGCGGACGTTCCGCATTTCCGAATAAAGAAACCACCCATGATCTCTCCCACAACGCCGCATTCAACGCGTGCCGTTCGGGGAGGGCGTAGTGGATACGGAGTAAGATACGGCGTAACCTAGGCCGCGCGTGCCCGTGCCCTGTTTTGGGCCTGGCCCAACAGCGCTCGGCACCGTGTATGGCCCAGGCCCGGGGGCTCCTGTCGGTGTACTAGAGTAGGGGTACCCTAGTATCCCGAACTTGTGCATGGGCAGTCACAGCATCCCGCGGCAAGGCTTGCCGGGTGACCGCCAAGGTCCTCCGTGGTTCCTTTGGAGCCATTCAAGAACAAAGTATCCAAGTCAAAGAGACAAGACCCCGGCAAGAGGAGCTTGCCGGGAAGGCCAACCAAGGCACCTCAAGACCCCGGCAAGAGGAGCTTGCCGGGAAGGCCAACCAAGGCATCTCAAAGAACTTGCCGCGACACGTCACACGTCCCGGCAAGGCCCGGTGAGCGACAAGCTCCCGGCCGCGACAAGACAACAACTGCGGCAAGGCGCTTGCCGCGGCAAGACACCACCGTGCTCGCGCTCCAGCACATCCACCAACGTGTCGCTCTGGGACCCCTCCAGGCGTACGTGGCGGAAGGCTGTGCAGCTTGCGGTGCACGGTGGCAAGCGGCGCTGACAAGTTTGCCATCGTGGCGAGCGGTGGCGCCCCTGACGGTCCTTTTTTGCACTATTTAGGCGACACAGACGGGCATTTAAAGCCCTTGTCCCCTGCCGTCAGGGTAAGGTATGATACACTATAGCAGGTAGCTATACCTACCGCAGCACCTTTCCATTTTTACCCTTTGCCTCCGTTGCCACCTGTCGGTGACCCCTTGAGCATATAAAAGGAGGCTCGTGTGCAACGTAGAGGGGGGTTCGAAAAACACTCATGCTCGGTCTCGTTAGCCGCTGGTGTGTACTGTAGCACTCCGCGCTCCCGAGCAAGAAATCAATACTAACCACAAAGCAGGAGTAGGGTTTTACGCATCCGTGCGGCCCGAACCTGGGTAAATCGCTCGCGTGTATCGCCTCGATTTGCTCTTTGCACGATCTCCACCCCCGCCGAACCGAAAGGGACCCGGTCCGCCGGTCCCATAGGTGCCCGTGGATTAGTACCCCGGCACACCCGGTACAGGTGGGCTTGGGACAGACTAGGCACAGTGGCACGGTGTACCAAGTGGCACCCGGATGGTGGGCTTGGGAACCCTGCACACATCGTTTGGGGTCGTGAGCGACACCCCGGCCGGATCTCCTTGCGGATGGAATCCGAATAGGCGATAAACCTGGACTAGAGACTTGTTGGTTAGTCAGGTCGTGGCCAACTCCCTCGCCCGGCTTCCTCTTGAAGGTTGCCGAGGTACATGACGTGTACATGGCGATAAGTGGCGAGAGCATGTGTGAAGAAGTACACCCCTGCAGGGTTATCATTATCTATTCGAATAGCCGGATTCCTCGGACCCCTTGCATAGTTCATAGACAAGTGAAAGTGGATACTCTAAAATGCGCAAGATAAGCGTGAGTGCTATGGATGGCGTTCTTGTAGGGGGACGGGAGCGGATCCATAGTGGTGTATTGGTATGGTGAATATGTGGACTCGTGTGCACCACCTCAAAAGAGTTACTTGTAGTCGTAGTTCAGGATAGCCACTGAGTCAAAGCTGGCTTGCTACAGTTAAACTCCACTATCCCTTCGTTGATAATGATGCATATGTAGTTAGTTCTGATGTAAGTCTTGCTGAGTACATTTGTACTCACGTTTGCTTAATTTATGTTTTTGCAGAGAGACTTCAGTCTCACTAGTAGTTCCGCGTGGACTTCGACGTTTAGCTTGATACCTCAGCTACGATCTTGTACCCTTGGGAGGGTCTTGTAGATAGTCAGGCTTCCGAGCCTTCTTCATTTGTAGTTGTCTGTACTCAGACAAGTTAAGCTTCCGCATGTGCTTGTTGCTTGTATGCTCTGTATGTTGGGTCATGAGACCCTTGTTTGTAATTCTTGGCTCCTCGGAGCCTAATGAATAAATACTCTGAGTCGTAGAGTCTTGTTGTGATGCCATGTTGTATTGCACATATTGAGCATATTGTGTGTATGATTGAAATGCTTGGTATGTGTGGGATCCGACAACCTAGTTGTTTATCCTTGGTAGCCTCACTTATGGGGAAATGTAGTCTTGTGCTTCCATGAGCCATAGTAGTCCGCTACAGCCCGGTTCACCGAAGTCCTGCTAGCCCAGCACTACTGCTCTTGAACACTTGACTGGCCGGCATGTGATTCACTTCGTTCCTGTGTCTGTCCCTTCAGGGAAATGTCACGCGGTGACATCCAGAGACCTGCCTAGCCTGCTATAGCCCGGTTCACTGGAGTCTTGTTAGCCCAGTGCTACAGCCCGGATTCGCATGCTGCTGACCGACATGCTCGATGTTGATTCATGTATGCCTATCCCCGTAAGTTAGTGCCACTTTGGGTTCACGACTAGTCATGTCGGCCCGGGTTCTCTATCATATGGGTGCTAGTGACACTATCATATACGTGGGCCAAAAGGCGCAAATGGTCCCGGGCCATGGTATGGCGACACCCGTGGGAATACCATGCGTGAGGCCGCAAAGTGATATGCGGTTTTACCAGCTAGATTGATGTGACTTGGAATCGGGGTCCTGACAACTTTGGTATCAGAGCCTGACTGACTGTAGGATTACCAAGCCAAGCTGGTCGAAGTTGAGTCTAGAAATGCTTTAGTTATATAAGGGAATTGATTGTGGATGGGAACGTAAGGCTCTTTTTACTCCTTATCCTCATGACCTTCTGATCTGAGTCATCTTATCTTTTCTACGGGGTTAAGAACTAGGCTTCTCTTCTATCTCTCAGGATGACGTGTTACTAAACCGTAGTTGCCTAGGATTGTTGAGTTTAAGTCTCAGTTCAGTTACTATTACTTCTGTATGTTCATAGCTGGCCTTAGAACATTGATATTGTGATGTTGAGTGGTCATGCCACTATTTTGCAGGATGTCTCAAATATTTTTGAGCATTTACAGCCGTTATGCTGTCCGAGTCATCCCAGGTTTCTAAATAGTTTGATGCACTTGCAAATCTTTCCTCCATGTTTCCGTTGTATTTTTGGGCCAGATTAAGCACACTAATCGGTGTGTTGAGGTACTCTGTTGCCTTGACGTGTATGTTGGAGTTGGTACTATGACCCTAGGTGTCCTCGAGAATTTAGCAATGCTTCCGTATCCCCAGTGTGATGATTCTGGCCATCATTCTTGAAAGCATCCCGTGATGCCATTTAGTAGTAGATATTCTATTCCTAGGTTTTTGAACCCGAGATTCACCCTACTTCATGTTGTTCATATTTGCTAGTTCCCTTAAGATATTAGTAACCTTTGCGATAGTCCTCGAGGTCCGTGGTATTTCCTTCTTCCAAATACCATGAACCATTAAGGCAGAAGTTCTTTGAACCAAAAGATCACCATTAGAGTACTCCTGAGGAGTTCTCCATTCATAATTGAGTTCTACCTTTCTGCATGGGTTATCCGAAAGAAAAATGTTGAACTCGTTCGACATACTAACCCATGAATCCACAACTCAAAATGTTATATGCTCCTTGAGTTGTCCATTCTCAGCTGTATTCCGACCATCATCTATAAATTGATAGTCAGGAATAGTTGTGCATTTGTGTTCATCGATGCCTATTATTCTTATGGTCCATCAAGCCATTCTATTCTGGAATGAATAGGAGAAACAAACTCCAGTACCTCGTCCACTTCTAGGATTGGGTCAAAGTAGTTGTATTTCATGGATCGAAATGCCAATCCAGCTTTTGCTCTGTTCTACCTTGGAGTGTTACCATCTTTATGCCAGGAATATCATGAGAATTGCACCGCCTCTTATGAACTCTTGACGCAGTGATACTCCTCTCCATCATTATTCATTCCTCGGTCCCGTGTTGCTATAACCGAAATGCCGACAAGTGAACCATGATGTGTGAAATCAATGCTCCTAGCAACTGTGTTGCTTGGTAGTTATGGACATTATTATCATTCTTAGCGTGTTGGTTATCGAATCACTATTCTAGGATTGATCGTGCTACCTTGTCCTTATTTCTGGTGCACTCTTCAATCTTAGAGTTAGGATTGAATTCCTTGCTTATTTGATCATATTGTCTTGCCCTGAAAAGCAAGATTGTTCTCGAGCTTAGTGACATATCGGGGTTCGTGATTTTCCGAATATCTTCTCAGAGGTATCACCAGGCTGTCACCTGATCGCTATGTTGAGTCCGTGATCAAGTTGGTTTTCCATTAAACCACCCTTTCTCCAAGAATCTGTGTTGGGTACCCCTGAGCTAGTTAGTTAAGCTAAACAACAACTTGGAGAGTTGGAAGATAAAATCTTGTCTGACTTAGTTCGTGTCAAGGGATATCTTTTGTGTGTGTGTCTGTGTGTTGAAGAAGGATGATATCTTCATCAATTGGTCCTCGTGATCAGTTGTTGGATCTATTATCTTGTCCAAACTTTGATTTTGAGTGTGGGCTATCCTCAAATCAAATTAGAACCAACAATGTTCGTAATGTTGTCTTACTCGTGTTTGATCCCTCGGGCATACACCATTACATCCTTTGGTCCGACCAATGCTATCACCGTGTTCACCTAATTACGGAATTCCATCTATATGGCAATCTGGATGAATTGTTGTTGAGCCCATCGACAACATCCTTATCTTCTCCATAATTATGTTGAACATCCAGCTAGTGTTGGAAACTTGTGAGCAATGCTTTCATGATCCGTTCATGAAGCATATGTCCGGATGAAAGAAGTGACTTTCTTAGTTCATGTGCATTCGATGCAACTTGCCGCAGTGAATTCAAGAAAGCTTGTTTTGCTTCCTCTGGAATCATCCCAAGTCATTCATGCATATGTGCAAAGTATCATGTGGTTTGGAGACTTGCATCCTTCATTCCATATGTTCCCTAGCACCCCAAGCCACTGATTGATTTGTTCAAGGAAAAGGAGTTTGTTGTGTTAATTCTAGACCATGCACAAGACTCCGATAACCTCGATGATGGTTCCCAACCTGAACTCGGTAGTGTTTTATCATAAGACTACTATGTGGTCATGCTTGTCTGGGACAGCGTGTTCACATGTGTTTAGCAGAACCAGCTCATGTTTTGGAGCTTGCTATCTTAGTTCATTCATCGAGAATCTCGCAATGCCATCTCGTCAAATTGTGTTGCAAAATTTCATTTTTCTTTCTAGACTTGATGAGCCTAGAATATCCTGACACCAACCAGATCTGAATCTCAGGCAGATATGATGGTTGGAACATTCCCAACAGTTGCATCTTGTTCCCAGCTTGCACCGCCATTGTGCCAATCCCCCATGGGCTGCCCTTCTCGGTAGTTGCTGTCCAATATCATCTTCAAAAGTGGACTTACCATGGGTCCCCTCCACCTCCGATGATAAGCAAATCATCCTTTGCGTTGTCTTCAACAAGGTAGTCCATATCATCCATTCTAGTCCGGGTATGCCATCCCTTTGTACTCCGCCAACTGATTGTTGTGAATTGCCTTAGGCTGGTATAAAGGGTTTCAATGATCTCTGAATCAAAAGTAATTCTTTTTGCCACTTAAGGGAATAGCTCTATGAGCCACCTCCTCTAAGGTGCCCCGTTCGACATGAAGGGCAACTTAACTCCTCGCTACTTGAAACGCATCCACCATCTTCTTAAGCGTGGGAATGTTGCCTACCAAATTGAACCTTTGTTATCAGTTTCTATCCATCTGTCTTGATGTGTGCATTGTGTCCCGGCTTAAGAGACGTTCTATCGTCTCATTCCATGAGTTGATCATGTAGCGCTTGATCTTTGTGAAGATCGAATTCTGTCGAGTTTCCTCTCTTCCGTCATCATAGTTGCAAGAAGATTTCAAAGCAAAGACGTCAAGATCAATTGGAGAAATGAATCAACATCTTCGAGAAGGGAAAATCGGATCATGAAGGTCGTGTTAGCTTGTGACCCCTTTATCTTCTTACCTCATGACTTGAATCTCGGGACGAGATTCTTGTTTAGTGGGGGTGAGCTGTCACAGCCCCAGTTCAGCCCTTGCTTGACTTTGCTTGCTCATCATGTCATCATGTTTAAATTTGATGAAACTTGAAATGGGGATTGTTGAAACCCTAGCACCTAATGAATTCAACTAGGTTCGATAAAAATATTTTCAATGATCCCAAATGCCCTTTAGAAAAGTTCATGATTTTTGTTAAAGGTGAAAACCTCTGCCAAAAGTCATGCACATATTTCTAGGCCATTCTGGATTTTTGAATTAAATCATATTGTATTTGAATTTGGGCATTTAAATGCTATACATATTTTTAAGTGCTCAAATAATTGTGAAATTAAATGAGGGCTGTTGGAAACAAATTCACAAGTGCCCACAATTAATTTCAGCATTTTAACAAATGGTTTAGTATTTTTACTAAATCAAAACTTACTGCAGAAAATAGAAACGGAAACAAATAGAGAAAAACAGAGAGGGGAGGCTTACCTAGCCTGCACTGTGTTGGCCCAACACTGTTGGCCCAGCCCATCTCTCTCCCTTGTCTTCTTCCAGCTCACGCCAGAAGGACTGGAGCGCGCGTGGCCGACGCCCGCCGGCACGCGCACGGCCACCTCCTGCTTGCCGCTTTGCCCTGGCCCTCCCTGGTGAAGCCACGCCACCCCCTCGACCCTCTATGGCTCTCCCAGCACCTCTTCTCTCCTCTGGCTCCTCTCCACCTCATGCCCGAGCGCACCGTAGTGCGCCGCCGAGCACCACCGCAGCCACTGCCGCTCCCTCGACCTCTCGAGCTTACCAAGAGCTCCGCCGCTTCATCCTCGACCTCCACACCGAGCCGCGCGACATCGGACGCCCCACAACGCCGCCTTCGCCCTCGTCTTCAACCTCGGGCACCGGAGATCACCACCGCCGATTCGACACCTCCGAGCCGTCCCCGAGCGCGCTAAGCATCCTTACAGCCTCTATGTGAGCT
The DNA here is from genome assembly GCF_003073215.2 of Triticum urartu. NCBI lineage: Eukaryota > Viridiplantae > Streptophyta > Magnoliopsida > Poales > Poaceae > Triticum > Triticum urartu. The sequence goes on along the minus strand of NC_053025.1, from coordinate 543,539,889 downwards.
CCTACGCCGTTTCCCTCTTACCCCAACGCCGTTCGCGACCTGTAGCCGTTGATTCCGCGCTGACCGAAACCCACCGCCGCAAGAGCTTGTCGCCGGCGTTGCTCCCGCGACCATTTGGTCACCCCAGTATGTCCAGCAAGCTCGCCGCACATACTAGAGCCTCTCAAGCGCTTCGGGTCGTCCGTTAGCGCACCGTAGCCTCAACTCCAAGCATGCCCGAGCTCCGGCAGCCGCCAACATCGTCGCCGACGTCTTCTCCGACCACCCCGAGCCCAAACACCACCACCACTCGACGCGGCAGCCCCCCGGCATCACGTAGATGCCCTCCGCCGACCATTTGGTCGCCGGAAGAGGAATCCCGCACCTCGCCGCCGCGTCTGGCCTCACCGGCGTCGAGTCGCCGGTGGATTAGCCCCGGTTGACCAGGGATTTGACCCCCCTGGGTCACTGACATACGGGCCCCGCCCGGCTAACCAAGTTAGTTAGGGTTAATCTAAATTAAATTAGTTAGTTAGCCACTGACATCTGGACCCCACTACCTAACTAATTGACTAAAAATAATAGATTAAGGTTAATATAATTGCAGCAGGCCCACGCGTCAGCTTTGACCGTGCTAACGTGGCTGTTGACCTGGCCCCACAAGTCAGCCTCTAGTCCTGCCCTGTTACACTGACGTGTGGGCCCCAGAGGTCAGGTTTGACTTGGACCGCGCCCTATTGACCTGCTGACGTCATGATGACGTAGTGCTGACGCAGTAAAGTTTTCTGGAATTAAAATAAATCAAAAATGACTTATAAATTTCAGAAAATACCCCCAAACTTCTAAAAATCATAGAAAATCAACCGTAGCTCGGAATTAAATAAATTATATATGGAAAATTATCAAAAAATTCAAGGAATCCATTTGTACCATTTTCATGCATGTTTGAACAATGTTTGTCCTCTGTTTTGGACAAAACAAATAAAAGGCATTTAAATAATCATATATGGAGTTGGAATTTGAATCATGTATTCAAACCAACTTCATTTAAATCATAGCTAGATGCATTAGCTCAAATCACAGCATATTGCCATGTCATGATCATGCATCATATTATGGCATTGCATTGATTGTGTTCTTTGTCAATTGCCGGTGTTTGTCCCCTCTCGATAGACGTGGTTCCGACGATGTGATCGATGACACCGATGAAGAACTATACTATCTTCAGAAGTGCCAAGCAAGCAAAACCCCCTTGTTCATTCCGATACAATCCCACTCTCTCGCTCGTGCTCTCTTTTACTGCATTAGGACAACAACGATTCAACTGTTACATGTTGCGGTAGTTGAACCCCTTTCCTCTGCATGACCCATCATTGCCACAGTAAATAGATGAAACCCACTAGCATGAGTAGGAATTGTTTGAGCCCTGATGTGCCTACTCATTCATGCTTGTTTGTCATGCCTGCTACTGCTTAGAGTTGAGTCAGGTCTGATTCATCGGGAATGAATTGGAACGTGGTGAACATGTCCTACCGTTGAGAGCTAAGTGTGTGAACATGTTTTGGTAAAGGTAGCGGTGAGAGGCCATGTAGGAGTACATGGTGGGTTGTCTCATTGCAGCCGTTCTTAGGAACTGAGTTCTGTGTTTGTGATCCATGAACAGTTACTACCATGCATTGGGTTCCGATAACTCGGCCCCTCTCGGCTTATTAATCAACTCAATCTCTGTCCAGGAGTTGCAACTAGTTTCTGGTGTTTGTAGGTAGTGTTAGTAGTCTACCAAGTGGCACCCGGTACGGGTGGGCTTGGGACAGACTAGGCACAGTGGCACGGTGTACCAAGTGGCACCCGGATGGTGGGCTTGGGAACCCTGCACACATCGTTTGGGGTCGTGAGTGACACCCCGGCCGGATCTCCTTGCGGATGGAATCCGAATAGGCGATAAACCTGGACTAGAGACTTGTTGGTTAGTCAGGTCGTGGCCAACTCCCTCGCCCGGCTTCCTCTTGAAGGTTGCCGAGGTACATGACGTGTACATGGCGATAAGTGGCGAGAGCATGTGTGAAGAAGTACACCCCTGCAGGGTTATCATTATCTATTCGAATAGCCGGATTCCTCGGACCCCTTGCATAGTTCATAGACAAGTGAAAGTGGATACTCTAAAATGCACAAGATAAGCGTGAGTGCTATGGATGGCATTCCTGTAGGGGGACGGGAGCGGATCCATAGTGGTGTATTGGTATGGTGAATATGTGGACTCGTGTGCGCCACCTGAAAAGAGTTACTTGCAGTCGTAGTTCAGGATAGCCACCGAGTCAAAGCTGGCTTGCTGCAGTTAAACTCCACTATCCCTTCATTGATAATGATGCATATGTAGTTAGTTCTGATGTAAGTCTTGCTGAGTACATTTGTACTCACGTTTGCTTAATTTATGTTTTTGCAGAGAGACTTCAGTCTTGCTAGTAGTTCCGCGTGGACTTCGACGTTTAGCTTGATACCTCAGCTACGATCTTGTACCCTTGGGAGGGTCTTGTAGATAGTCAGGCTTCCGAGCCTTCTTCATTTGTAGTTGTCTGTACTCAGACAAGTTAAGCTTCTGCATGTGCTTGTTGCTTGTATGCTCTGTATGTTGGGTCATGAGACCCTTGTTTGTAATTCTTGGCTCCTCGGAGCCTAATGAATAAATACTCTGAGTCGTAGAGTCTTGTTGTGATGCCATGTTGTATTGCACATATTGAGCATATTGTGTGTATGATTGAAATGCTTGGTATGTGTGGGATCCGACAACCTAGTTGTTTATCCTTGGTAGCCTCACTTATGGGGAAATGTAGTCTTGTGCTTCCATGAGCCATAGTAGTCCGCTACAGCCCGGTTCACCGGAGTCCTGCTAGCCCAGCACTACTGCTGCTGAACACTTGACTGGCCGGCATGTGATTCACTTCGTTCCTGTGTCTTTCCCTTTAGGGAAATGTCACGCGGTGACATCCAGAGTCCTACCTAGCCTGCTACAGCCCGGTTCACTGGAGTCCTGTTAGCCCAGTGCTATAGCCCGGATTCGCACGCTGCTGACCGACATGCTCGATGTTGATTCATGTATGCCTGTCCCTGTAATTTAGTGCCACTTTGGGTTCAGGACTAGTCATGTCAGCCCGGGTTCTCTATCATATGGGTGCTAGCGACATTATCATATACGTGAGCCAAAAGGCGCAAATGGTCCCGGGCCATGGTAAGGCGACACCCGTGGGAATACCGTGCGTGAGGCCGCAAAGTGATATGAGGTGTTACCGGCTAGATTGATGTGACTTGGAATCGGGGTCCTGACAATTCACATATATGATGCCTGGCTCCATGGCGGTGCATAATTCACATATATGATAACTGACTGAAAAACATGGCATTGCATAATTCACATATCTGATATAGAAAGAAAACAGGAGGCATTCACACAAAGCATGTCTAATCTAAGCAGATGGCATGGCAATGCAAGACACCATATGCATGATATGAGCAATATAACCCAGCCAAGTTAGAGCATGCACCTGGGGGGGGGGGATATGACTGGTCATCTCTCTAAATCCTCCTCTGAGGAGCTATCTGTAACCAGCAAGAAATCTGCATCGATAGGTAGCACTGACTGCTCAGAAGACCTTGTTTTCACTCCAGATTTTCCCATGACTGACTCAAATGGCTGATGCACAGGAAGAGTAGATGAATGTATAAACATTGTTGACAAATGGAATACATTATGGAAAAAAAATATGGCACGATACAATTCATATATACGATGACTGGCTAAACAGGATGGCATTGCATGATTCACGTATATGATGCCTGGCTAAAGAAGATGGTATTGCATAATTCCCATATACTCCCTCCATTCCTAAATATTTGTGTTTTTAGAGATTTCAAATGGACTACCACATACGGATGTATATAGACATATTTTATAGTGTAGATTCACTCATTTTGTTCCGTATGTAGTCACTTGTTGAAATCTCTAAAACGACAAATATTTAGGAATGGTGGGAGTATGATATAGAAACCAAACAGGTGGCATTCACACAAAGCAAATCTAAACTAAGCTGATGACATATAAGATGTATAATGTAAGCAATGCAAGGTGCCATATGCATGATATGACCAACATCAGCATGCCAGGTTAGAGCAAACACCTCAGGTGGTAAACAGGCGTGGTTGGCTCCTTCTGAATCTCCATCTGAACAGTTATCTTACTCTGGAATACAATCTGGAAATGCAGGAGGGGGGGGGCACTTCGCCCACCATGGAGCGTGTCTGCATGACATTATATTCGCACGCAATGGTCTTCTCTTTTTCTCTACATGTTCACTATGATTGTGTACAATATCTGACATGCATAATAAAAAATAGTTACATTTTGTAAGGCCTAAGGGGTGCATGCAAAAATCAAGACTGATGGTAGCAAACGAGTGGATGGATCCAAAACTAATGATAGCAGGTAGATTATAGCTTCAGTTTAAAAAGATAGACAATGGATCATCTATTGTTTGTTGCCCACCCGACATGAACCACATAGAAGACCCTAGATGATGGCACGACAGGAGCAGGACATAACACACAGAGTTTTCTTTGACGCCTATCTGAAAATGAAGTAAATATGTAAGGGCTCCTTAGAATTGGAGGATTCTATAAACGCAGGGACAGGAAAAACACAGGAATAGGATAGGAATGCACGTGCAAAACAAAGCATTTGGAAACATAGGATTTCAGTCAACCTGGGTGTTTGGCTCACATGAATTGGAAGAACAGAGGAATGTAGAAACAAAGTGATGCAACGAGTGTACAACCTCTTTGGCATAGCCTTGTGGACCCCGGTATCATTGGGTTAGACGTGGAGGATGGTGATGATGCTGGTGTGACTGTTGGAGGCGGGGAAGAAGATCCGAGGCCTCTAGAAACGGCGCCGAGGGTACTGCTCCGCTGTGATGGACGGTTCCGTCGTTGGAGCAGCTCCACTAAAGTGTACGACGACGAGGCTGAAGCATGACAAGACAGACATCGTCAATCTGAAGTGGGACCCTAATATCATCTGCAATAGATGATGTAAAATACATCACCAAAAAGTGCTAGATTTAAAACGCATCAGCCGCGCCACGGCCGCTCCAACAGATGCTGTAAGTACCGTTCACTCTGAACTTAACTGAAGAAAATGAACTTCATAGTCAAAACTAAATTTTACTGTAGAAACTGATTGAACTAGTAACAGAGCATTGCAATAGATGTTTAGGGTGTTCGAGCACTAGTAGTAGAGAAGCAGTGATCTAAATCATCAGACGCTTGAGCAGGGAACGCACGAGCAGAGAGCAAGTCATGCAGTAGCACCGCGAGCGAGTGCTAAAGCAGCAACTCCTGTAGCTGCCGAAGGTCGTGCAGCAGTAGCAGCAGCGCAAGCGAGAGCAAGAGCAGAGCAGCAGCACGAACAAAAGCAGGAGCAGTGCAGCAGCGCGACCGACAACAAGAACAGAGCCGCAGCGCGAGCGAGAGCCGGAGCAGCTGCAGCTAGTGCCGTTGTGGAAGTCGCTGCCGAGGAAGCAACGACATGTGGGAGAGACGCCGTGGATGATGTGGCCGACAACGGCGCCGTCGATGGAGACACGGCATGTTTGCTTGGTATCGAGCACCGGCAGCCCTGTGAGATCGAATAAAAGATAAAATGCAGCGGTGAGTGCAGAACCTCCTTGGTGGTGCCGAGTTGGCCTCGGCTTCATCGGAGGAATTGGTGAGGGTGCTGCGGTTCCGGTGGGGCAGGTTAAGACGGCGCAGTGGGGATTGAGGTGGCGCGATAGACGAGGCGAACGTCGGGGCATCTCCTTGGAGGTGGAGGACGGGGCGGCTGATCCGGCTAGACGACGAGATCGACAACAGATCCTCATCCGGTGCGGTGGATGAGGGACGGCGAGCTGTTGCGGTGGACGACGTAGTCGTGGAAGAGTCTCTGGCTGGGCGGCGGCTGGGAGGCCGACGGAGGAGCGTGGGGTTTCACAGGTTTTGGCGGCCTCAGTGTACGAATGGGGGGGGCGAAGGGGGAGGGGGGAGCCAGGCTTAGGGACGCGCTTGTCCGAAATGTAGGGTAAGTTACCAGCGTACCCCCACCGGTTTTGACACCGCGACATGGAGCTTCATTTCCGGCTGAGGGGTAGAAGGGGAATTTCGCGTGTCTGGGCTACGGGAGCGATTTCGGATGAGGAGGGAGTTGTCGCGCGCGTCCAAATTTTGGGATAACAAGGCGCGGCACGGGTTGAAGAAGCGGGAGTTTCAAAGCAGGTGAGACAAAAGATACCCGAGTTTGAAAATTTCGGGATAACAAGGTGCAGATTCGTTGTTCGGCAGAACAAACTTAACATGTAAAAAAAAATTCATACAAAACACAAGAGAGTCATGTCCCCTTTTACTATATTGCTATAGATGCCATTGAAAAAACTACAAGAAAAATGTAAAAAAAATCGGGAGAACAAGATTACCCTGCACAGTACCAAATCGATTCGCACTACCCTCAACAACAACAAAAAACAAATCAATTCCCACCAAAGAAAGAGTAATGTCCCTTTTTATATGATTACAGATGCCATGATCTCGAATTTCAATTTTTGAATCCACGTTATGTTGAATTCGAATATATCGTTAGGTGACCTTGAGGTTTATAATTGATGTAGTCGTACATTCTGATCTTCCATCATATATGAACATTTAACTCCACCATGTGAACATATATATTGTCGTCTACCATATGGACTAAATTTGAATCAATTTTCCTTATATGAATACGATTGTTATCAAGTTATACAATAATTTAAATATTATCTTGATAACAAAAAACATACATATAGCAGTAATCATATTTCACTATGAACTACATGTACCATACGCTCTCCAATTCAAGTATTTGTATCCATTTTATGTTGAATTCAAATCATAGTACATTATTGGTCTAGGTAGCAAGATGTTTGGGATAATCTAAACCCTGTTTTCATACGTATAATATATTTTTTGGCTGAATTGGGACAAGTTTTGGTATAAGCCTCTTGCAAAACCGGAGATTCTCTCAACAAGCCTCCTGGTTCCGAGAGGGAACGTGTCACCTTTGTGTGCGAAACGATATACACTGCCTCCCCCTGATTTTATTTATAGAGGCAACATAGAACTATATGAGTGCCCTGTTAAATTTTGGAATTATTTCGGGTTCATTTGGCCTTTTTATACATTAATTGAGTTTCTGGACTTTTAATGTGCATAATCTAAATATGAATTGCATGCACATGCTCCGGTGCACCAAAGTGGGTTGAAAAATCACATGTGTGTCCTTGGTTGAATTTCTAGGTCCCATGGAAGAAATGAGAATGAAATTCAAACATCTGGGCATCATGACTCGGCCGAGAACATCGAGAAACTTTGATTTTAAATTCATGTAAGTCCAAAACTCGCCTAGAAATCATGAAACTTGGCATGGTGTCATGTCATGGCACTAACATGTTGTGGTAAAAAAATGGGTCGATTTGGAAGCTCGTGGTTCTAAGAGGGAGCGTGCCACCTTTGAGTGTGAAACAATATATGCTGCCCCCTTGAGTTTCTTAACAAAGGCAACATAGAACTACATTAGTGCCCTGTTAAATTTTGGAATTATTTCGGGTTCGTTTGTCATTTTTATACATTAATTGAGTTTCTGGTCATTTAATGTGCATAAGTCAAATTTGAACTACAAGCACATGCTCTCGTGCACCAAAGTTGGTTGAAAAATCACATTTGTGTCCTCGGGTGAATTTCTAGGTCCCATGCAAGAAATTAGAATAAAATTAAAACATCTGGGTATCGTGGCTCGGCCAAGAACATTGAGAAACTTGGTTTTAAAATTCTTGTAAATCCAAAACACATCTGAAAATCATGAAACTTGGCATGGATGTCATGTCATGGTACTACCATGTTGTGGTAAAAAAACTGGCCGAATAGGAACAGATTTTGGTATAAGCTTTTGCAAACCGAAGCTTCTCTCAAGAAGGCTCGTGGTTCTGAGAGGGAACGTGCCACCTTTGAGTGCGAAACGACATACGTTGTCCCCCTTGAGTTTATTTACAAAGGCTACATAGAACTACATGAGTGCCCTGCTAAATTTTGGAATTAATCCGGCTTCGTTTGGCCTTATTTACACATTAATTGAGTTTTTGGTCATTTAATGTGCATAATTCAAATTTGAACTACAAGCACATGCTCCCGTGCACCAAAGTTGGTTGAAAAATCACATTTGTGTCCTCAGGTGAATTTCTACTCCCTCCTTCCATCTATATAGGTCCTAATGCGTTTTTCGAGGCTAACTTTGACCAAACGTTAGGGCAATAATATGTGACATGCAACTTACACAAAGCATACCTTCAATTTTGTATGTCAAAGGAGCTTCCAATAATATAATTTTCATAGTATACATCTCATGTGCTATTAATCTTGTCAATAGTCAAAGGCTGTCTTGAAAAACACATTAGGCCCTATATAGATGGAAGGAGGGAGTAGGTCCCATGCAAAAAATGAGAATAAAATTCAAACATCTGGGCATCGTTGCTCGGTCGAGAACATTGAGAAACTTGGTTTTAAAATCATGAAACTTGGCATGGTGTCATGTCATGGTAGTACCATGCCGTGGTAAAAAAAATTGGCCGAATAGGAACAAATTTTGGTATAAGCTTCTTGCAAATCGGAGCTTCTCTCAAGAAGGCTCGTGGTTCTGGGAGGGAACTTGTCACCTTTGTGTGCATAATTCAAATTTGAAATACAGGCACATGTTCGAGTGCACCAAAGATTTTATTAAAAATCACATGTGTGTCCTCGGGTAAATTTCTAGGTTCCATGCAAGAAATGGGAATGAAATTCAAAATTCTGGGCGTCGTGGCTGGGTTGGAAACATTGACAAACTTAGTTTTTTAATTCCTGTAAATCCAAAACACGCATGAAAATAATGAAACTTGGCTTGGTGCCATGACATGGCACCAACATGCTGTGGTAAATTTGCAGTCCGATTTGCGAAGGCGCACACATTAACAATCAACAAAGTCATTTTGGAACAAGTGTTGTCACGTTACAATCGGAAACACAAGTATTATTGAAACCGTGGGCGTTCTACTTACTAGTACCATTTACGTGCCGCCACGCGTCCCCATTTTTTTTTAGCTAGGAGGCGCCGTGCAGGGTAGCTATTTGAGTCCGAGAGGCATGCGATCAGACCCCTGCGCGTGCTTATCGGGAGGAGAGCCCTTTGACCTCCATCTGCCGTCCACCTCTCTCCCAAGGTCTCCATTAATGGCGCCCGAGCCTTTGTTTAATGGCATGGCTATGTCTCACTCGACTGAAATTTAAGAGAGAAAAAAGAAAATCTGAAAGCACGGATCTTGATGTAAGATCCGACGGACCTATATAGCATCTACTGTGACTTATAGCAAGACTGATGAATATATAAGGACGATTAAATTTTTTTTTGATCAAAGAAGGGCTTGCCCCTTCCGATTTTCATTACTGAAAACCACCACAATTCACAAGAAGTTCAGCACAACTCCAGCCTAACACGAAGGATTAAAAGCTACCAAATTGAAATCGCAACATCCCAAGAGGCCAACAAAGGCCAAACATCCGCGCTAGAACCCAACATTTCACAACCGACGACACAATCCACATCCTAAACCGATTATTACATCAAAAGAAACTAGGAAACTAGTCTCTACGGCGAGCGGCAATGAGCTCTTTCATGTCCTCAAGACGCTGCTTGAGAACATCCACGGATTCCTCCACCATCCTTTGGCGCTCGTTGTGGAGCATGTCATTCTCGTCCATAAGTTTCTTGATGATGACGCCGGTCCTCTTCAACAAGGCACTGGTCTCCTCCTGCTGGTCTACACTTTGGAAGATCTTCTCCCTCAACAGGTCGCGCTCGGCCCGGAGCCTCTCATTGCCCTCCCTTAGTTGCCGGATGACGCCGGTAGCCTGTTCAAACGAGGCTATCATGTCGTCCTGCAACCTCACCGAGCCGGAGATCTGATCCATCTGGCTATGGACGATCGCATGCATGCGCTTGTAACAGTCGTCGCCTGCCCGCGAGAAATTTTCTCAGGCCACCGCGGCGCGGCGGGACATCTCTGCTGCATTCGTGGCATGGCGGGACATCTCTGCTGCATCCGCGGCACGACCGGACCAGTCTGCTGCATTGACTGCGTGGTAGGACCTCCATGCTGCTTCAGCGGCGCGGTGGGACCTCTGTGCTGCTACCTCCGTGCGGCGGGACATGTCGGCTGCTCTAGCAGCGAGGCGGGATATCTCTCGTCCTTCCGCTTCCATGCTCGCCTCTCCCTGGTGGCAATCTCTCGACCCAGAACTCACGCTGGCCATGGCAGACGCAAGGGAAGGATGCTGAATGACTTGTTTGTTTTTGTGGACGAGGAGTTGAGGAGGAATGTGCAGTCATCTTGGCATACTAGTATTTATAACCGAGTACTAATACGCTCCTAAGTGGGAAACCGTTTAGGTTGTGATCGGTGTGAACAGGTTTGCAATTCAATATACTCCCCTTTTTTAAGGCCCCGCTTTGGAAAGGTGCATGCATGCAACCATTTCATTGGTTGCATTGAAAGCCATTGTTGTTGGTGCCATGGCTGAAAAATTAATATACTTCGTGCGTGCTTTTTCATTGGCTGCATGCATGTGAGAGAGTGCATTGGGAGTGAAATGAAAGAATTAATGTGAGCAAATTACTATGTGTCTTGGTCTAAGAGAAATTGTCTTTAGGCCTAATAAACCCGGACGGAGGGAGTAGCGTGGTACTAATATGCTCCTAAGTGGGAAACCATTTAGGTTGTGATCGGTGTGAACAGGTTTGCAATTCAATATAGCATGGTACTAATACGCTCCTAAGTGGGAAACCGTTTAGGTTGTGATTGGTGTGAACAGGTTTGCAATTCAATATAGCGTGGAGTAATTTGCAATTCAAATTTTAGTTTTTCCATTTTATATGGCTCAATTTGGTTTTTCCCCAACACATGTTCAGATTCCAAGGTGCATTAAATCATTGCATACAAGTATTAAGAGAAAATTGACCAATGCATGTACTTTATGCATGCATGCATTGCAATTAATGCATTGATAAACATAATTTTTGAGAAAAACAAGAGCATTAATTAGGTGCTTTTGCAAACTACAAAAAATATTCCACCACTCACCATCTTGGTTGGTGAGATTTTTGAATTAAGCCCTATAAACCGGAAAGGTGGGAGTACTGCTGTGTACGTGCAATAACTGGCACTGTCGTATACATATCTTACGGTTAATGGGGCGTTCGACAGGAATAGCCGCGTGGCGAGCTCTAGGCTAGTCTTTTTTTCAGACGCATTAAACCTATCTCTCGGGACTTCTCGCACGCACCATCGTGCCACCCACAAAAACATGTACTCTGAGTTTAGTAGTACATTATACAGGAAGAGAAGAGGTGCACGTACGCACTCGTCCTCTCACACACGCGTCTATTTTTTCTCGAAAAGGAGGATGATGACCCCCCGCCTCTGCATCTGGGAGTCACACATGCAAATTATTGAAATATATTGAGTGCAGTGCTTTGATGTGTCGTGTCAACTCGTACATCAACGAGAAGTTTGATTATCCTCTCCCTCATGGACTTAAATGCACCTGCCTTTGGTTGTATGACAGGTTGGCCACACACCCGTCGGGCCCACCTGTCATACACGCAAAGGCAGGAGCGTCCCTCCGTCGCCCATGAGCATGGTGGCTGGCAAGACTAGGAGAAGCTTTCGCTACACGCTCTCCCTCCCGCACACGGTGGACATGCAGCAGTTCAATCAGTGTCAGATGGCCAGAAGCCTACTGTAGTACTCCTCCAGTGCAGTAGTATTCCATCATTGTTTGACTTCCCGAAGAGGCGAAGAGCCAAGCACAACCCGAACGCTCGTGTGGCAGTTTCATGTGTAGAGTAATCTAGGATAGCGTGTACCGTGCCTGTAAGCTTAAAATCGTTAGGGCCGGCTCCATGCTATGTGGCCGTCTCGAAGTTTAAAAAAAATTTAAAATAGTCTTCTGGCCCTACCTGAAAACTACCGCGCGTACTGCCCGGGAAAAGCCCCGCCCTCAACTTTTAACTACGCTAAAATAGTTCGAGCTTGTTCGTTCTATATAAATACAGTACTTACTATATGTTTATTCAGCCGTGGGGTTGTTCAATGAATGGAGGGGCGGGGAGCACAAGTGAACAATACTGTAGTACTACTAGTAGTAAGTAGGAGTCGTACAGTAGTGACCTTAAAAAGAGAGTTTCTTTTCTTTAATGCCATGTACACAAATTGAAACGCTTGTTGTGGAGAAAAAAAAAGATAATCACTCCACTATATATGGACGCAGGGGCCTGAGTGCTTGCTTTACTAGGGTTGCTCTCTTCATTCTCTTATCCTCTCTAGATATAAACAAGACAGTGGTAGCGACATTTTCTCTCTGCTCACTGCTGGTCACCATTCCGGCCGGATCCCTTCGGCCGGTGTGTGTAGAGGACTAAAAGGTGCATCATTCACGCGCTCATCGCCACCGAGGGAGGAAACCCACAGCTGCCGGAGGGGCCCGATCCTCTGCCCGTGCCATTCTCTCCGACACAGCGCCGGCTCGGGAGGTCCTCCGACCCTTCTTCCTCCCTTCCGTATTGTCCGCAGATCCGACCTGCCGCCGCCGACATCCCGGCGACCCTCAGGTATAAGTTCTTCGAAAGCGGCCTTGCTCTACTGCCCCAGCTCCCCACGTGTCTGCATGTGCATCTTTTTCTACTCCAATCAGCTCTTCCAAAGCCACCTAAATTTTTAGTATTATTAGAGGTAAAGCTACTTCATGCATTCGAATCTAGGGCTTTGTTCAAACAACGAAGAAAGGGGGAAAGTTGTAGCATGAATCTAAGACTTGATTCAAAGAGGAAATAATATGGTGAAAGTAGTAGAGACCGGATACCCAACCGGTCTCTTGGTTGAAAAGGGAAATAATGGGAAAACGCAGTACAAACTGGATAAGGAATAGATCTATTATTGCTTGAAAAAATGATAGAAAGTGGCGGCTGGTGGACAAGTTAACAGAGTATGTCCAGGACTAGATTTGCTGCCATTACATAGTAAAAGGTCTCCAGGATTATATTTGCTGCCCTTACATAGTAAAAGGTCTCAGGATTAGATTTGCTGCCCTCACATAGTAAAAGGTCTCAGGATTAGATTTGCTGCCCTCACATAGTAAAAGGTCTCCAGGATTAGATTTGCTGCCCTCACATAGTAAAAGGTCTCCAGGATTAGATTTGCTACCCTCACATAGTAAAAGGTCTCGAGGATTAGATTTGCTTCCCTCACATAGTACAAGGCCTCCAAGATTAGGTTTGCTGCCCAGCAACTATTTACTTTCTATCTTTTTGTGCAGATAGGGATATCCATTTCACCTTGTTGCTATTGTGACCTTTTGGTGAACTGCACAAAACACTTTTTTTGGAATGAGTGTCTTGTGCAGTTCAACTAAAATGTCACGTGGGCAACATCTCTCAATTTTGGTGGAACTGCACAAAATGGTGATTGGAGTTTCCAAAATCTCCGTCATATTCTGCTGGTAATCTCGTGCAACATTTTATTAGCCTTTGCAAGATGGAGCCATCACTGTCACCACAATGGCACTTTATTTTAGTGGAACTGCACAAAAGGATAAGAAAATTATAGTTGCACCTTACATGAGCCGGACAGCCAACCTTAATGTTCCTCAATTTTAGTGCAACTACTAAAGAAGAACCTGCCAGCTCACAAGAGCAAGTACTTCTTGCTAGCTGAATGATGCAATCTTTGCTTCATTTCAGGTGAACTGCAGAAAAAGGTGCATGAATTGAATCATGGAACTCCAGGCAGACCTCATCCAAGTAGAGCTGGAGGTTGAGTTCAAGGAGGCCGCTATTAAAGCGAAATCATGCTCTCCTGTCTCCTTGTTTGTGCTGTGCAAATAGGAATACTCAACTACAGATGTTGTGACGGTCAAGAGCATTCGCCAAGTTCTTCGATTGTATGACATGGCTAGCCAAGATGGATTTAATCCCGATATTCACTTTATCAAAAGGCTCTAATGGGTTGGTTCTGAATCTTGCAAGCTAGGAATCCGTGAGATGTGTAGGCATCTTTGTTGTACTTATTATTTGAAACTTATTTGTTGGTTCTGAATCTTGCAAGCTGGGAATCAATGAGATGTGTAGGCATCTTTGTTCTACTTATTATTTGGATCTTATTTGTTGGTTCTGAATCTTGCAAGTTGGGAATCAATGAGATGCGTAGGCATCTTTGTTGTACTTATTATTTGGATCTTATTTGTTGGTTCTAAATCTTGCAAGCTGGGAAACATGGCATGATGATGTAGAGGACAACAACCATAGCAAACAGTTCAAACTTGGTAGTATTATCTTTGTGAAAGTGCGACAAATGTGCTGATCATGTGCGTCCTGAGAATAATAATTCCAATTGTTGTGCATGTTGATCCTGTGGCACTGATAGAACGAGCGAATGCATTTCTTGTTTTAAGTATAAATTTCTATTAAAGCTAATTAAATTTAAGTAAAGTGACCACTAACTCCTATTATTACAGTACCAATACAGACCCGCTCGTGAACCGACGTGTGGCCGAGGGTGCATCTTCTGCCGGGCGTGCAGCGGACGAGGGAGGGGTAGTAACTGTTGTCGCCTATACACACTCATCTTACTGTTGAATCCAGTTCCCCAAGAGCTGAAAAACGAACTGCTGCTGCCGCCTACACACTCGTTCACTCGAAGAGACTCCAATGGCGATCCGAGGGGTGAGCCTGCTGGATATGGACTTCAGCAAGGAGTTCCCCTTTGAGTTCGCTGTTCAGTCCTATGGTTGCACCAAGTTGAATGTGATGTACACCAATGATACGGACTCGGTGAAGCTCTGCCTCGCCTCAGTCCTATGGCCGCACCAGGTTCTGGAGCATTCGCCCGTTTCATCGGCAGCGCCGACTGCACATTCTCTATGGTGGAGAGAAGGAAGAACGTGATGATTCGGCCATCTGGTGCAACAAGCTTGTCGACATCCAGAAGCAATACAAGATCATCAGCAACGGGTAGGAAAAGGACTCCGTGGTTGACCTCGCTGAGACCATCATCGACCCCTGATACGCCAACATGAAAGAAGACAACCTGAACACGTGGGAGGTACCTCTGAATCTAGCCTACATAACCTACGCGGCCAAGGACGCATACGCATGCTACGACATGTACAGGCAGATCTTGGACATGAGGGTGTGTCTGCTTCCCGTAACCGATGAGTACACGGACAGCCGCAGCGTCATGATCAAGCGTGCCAGGAAGGTCTAGATGTTGTACTTTATCTGTTTATAAGCACATTTATCATCTGAGTGTTTCATGCATTAGCCTATGTGTCGTAATTATTTGTTTTGTCCGAAATATTTCTTTTAACAACCCATTAACCTGATTGCTTTTTAGTGGCTATTTGCTTATGTATGTAAACTAGTTCACTTGTCCATAAAAAAACTAGTTCACTCGGCTGCCGTGCTTTGAATCTCCTTCCTCCCAACATATTCCCCTCCTCAGGTGGACCCAGCAGGTCTCTGATTTTTCTCCCACTTTCTTTTTCGATGTAAACTTAGTTTTCTCCCAGTACTTTCCCCTAGAACCAACTCAACTGTCCCACGTCTAGCCTAAAAAATAATAATACCCCATGTACTATTAACTCATGAAATTAAAATTATATTTTATTTAGTAAGTTGAAAGTTCTTGCAAAATAATAATAATTGCTTATATATAACTTGGCAAGTTAACTCCTAGTGATTGCGTACATAAGCTTGCTAAGATTTTACTGACGTGCAATCATGTGTTTATGTTTTTATAACATTTCGCCGTGTAGCCCAACATGATATTTTCACCCAGCCCAGCAAGTCCGCGGATTTCGAGAAAAATGCAAATGGGATTTAAACGGGCTGCATAGATGCTACATCATTGTTTCACCCAGCCCACCAAATGGCTAAAAAAACAAATGGACTGGCTGACATGTGGGCCAGTAGGTCAAAGCCTAAGAAGGCGTTGAATTTACATCCAACGGCCGACATTCTTCTTCAATCTCTCGTCTTCTTACCCCAGCGCTGCCGGAACCACCATAGTGGGTGGCTGACTTGTGGGCCTACTAAGTTGACGAGGACGGAGGGCTTTGTCAACTTAGTCAATATGAACGATTCTAGCTCCAATGACCGTACGATGTCCATCCAACGGCCATAGTGCTTCTTCAACCTCTGGTCTTCTTGCTCCAGTCGCCCAAAGCAGTGCCGGTCGTGCCGCGTGCTCCTGCCTCTCGTGGCCGGCTATGATGCCGCGGAGGCCTCACCGCCCCTACTACTCCCACCGCTGGCCCAGGGTATCCCTCTACTCACCCACACCCCCTATAATTCTGCGGCAACGACAGCCTCACACCGCAGCCGAACCAGTGAACCCTCGTACTCCTCTCCGCGTGGGATCCACTGCCGCGTCTTCCCCGGCTCCGCGTCGTCCCCTTCCTAGGCCTCGCCGTCGTCCACCGCCTTAGTGCTCTCGGCACGGTGTGGTCAATGTGGTCAACGACCGACTTTCATCGGAAGAGTACTGTACGTGGAGAGGCTGACAGCTGGGTCCACGGCCTTAGCCCAGTTTTTTTTTGTGATTTGCCAAGTAAGTCGCTTTGTCAGGCCTGTTGGGCTGCAAATCTTTCAAGACAAGGAGAGCTTCATTCGGCTGGCCGAGAAAATGGCCTATCAGTAATGAGAAATGGGATGTACATTTTTAAAACAGATCAAACCGACAATTAGTTTCAAATATCTTTTTTTCATTTCGAGATTTTAAATTACATTAATTTTTATGCGTGGAGAATTTGTTGGATTTTATATTGATATACATTTATTTTTAAAATCAGTTTGAATGTGAGTCGAAATTTCGGGATTAAAAACAGTTCCGACCGCACCGAAATATGCAAAATTTCGTATAATTTTTTAACCGTGGCCACAATATGGGCTGTAATGGTAACAAAAAGAATATGGGCTCCAAGAAAAACCTTAAGAATTAGCAAATGGGCTGTAAATTATTAGAAATAATGGCATATGGGTTGTATGCTGTTTTCCACAGATTTGAGGCTTTCCTAAAAAAAAGGTTGACGCACAAGCAGTGACTATTGGATGTCCATCGAACGACCGTCGTGCTTCTTCAATCTCTGCTCTTCCCGCTCCAGCCGCTCAAACAAGCGCCGGCGGGACTGCCTGCTCCCTCCTCCCCGTGGCCGGCCGTGCTGCCGCGCAGGCCTCATCACCCCACCGTACTCCCATCGCTGGCCTAGCCATCCCTCTACTCACCCACACCTGCTGTTATTATCCGGCGACGGCAGACAAACCAGTAAACTCTCGTACAGTCGTACTCCCCTCCGCGTGGGAAACAACTGCCGAGTATTCCCTGCCTCCATGTCGTTCCCTTCCTAGGCCTCGCCGTCGTCCACCGCCCTGGTGCTCTCGGTGCGGCCTGGTCAACCTGGTCAACGACCGACATGAATCTGAAGTGGACTGTATGTGGAGAGGACGACAGCTGGGTCAACGGCCGCACGCAAGGAAATGCCTCCTTATTACGCGCAAAATAATGATTCCTCCACCTGACATTAGGGACCCACCAAAAGGGCCTCTGTATTTCGCGAAAAAATGTTACCACCGCTGACAGCTCGGACCCACCAGCTATATCTTCGCACGCAAGGAAGTGCCTCCTTATTACGCACAAAAAATGAATACTCCCCCAGTTAGTGTAACATCCCAAATTTTCAATTTGGAATGTTATACATTAGGTCATCATGCATATCATATTTTATTTTGCTTTTTGTTTTGATCATAGAAAATCCTAAGCAACTCAAGGACCCACGGAGAGAGTTGGGGATTTCGTTATTTACATATTTGAGTTTTCTCAAATTATGTAAACAGGATCATTTGATTTTATTTATTTTATCCTCAATTATTTCTATTACAAAAATATGAGAGAGGGAATAAAATGACTTTCCCAAAATATAGAAATATTGAGGATTTAATAAAAAAATCAAATAAGTTTTATTTCGGAGTTTTTCGGTATTTTTATTTGAATTTAGGAAAAATGCGCGTTTTTCAAAGTTGTAGTTTGGGCCCAGATAAATGTTCACTTTATCGGGCTTGATTTTAGAAACCCGGCAAAATAATTTCGTGATTTTTGGAGTCCGTTTAGTATTTCTTTTTGTTTTTCTTCCGAGTGGAATTTAAAAAAAACGCGAACCGACTACGGGCCGTAACCGGCCAGGAAACCGCCTGGCCGAGGCCTTTATAAGGCGCCCGAGGCCCGCGGGAGAGAGAGCCAGCGCCCGACCTAACCCTAGCCGCCGCCTCCCAGCCGCCGCCGCCGCCGCTGCCGCCCGCCGCCGCCGCCGTCGCCGGAGCTCGCGCCTTTCGAGGTTCGCCGCCGCCTCGTTTTCCGTGCTTTTTTTTTAAAATTCTGTTCGTCGTTTTTCTTTTTCGTCGGATTTTCCGCGGTTATTTTCTGATCGCGATTTCTGATCCGATTTTCGTTTTAGTATAACTTTTCGCTCGTTTATCGGAATCAGGCGATTTAAGCGCCTAGAGTTTCGTCTCGAAACCCTCTTTCCGAATAATCAACTTAAACAAGTTTTTGCTACTGTAAAATTTGCCCTAGATCCAGATTACTAGAACGAAGTTGTTTTCTTTCGCCGTTTGTTTTCTTTTGCTTCGTTCAATTTGGTTCTTTTTGCCAACCAGGGTTCTTAAGTTGAACTTTCTGGTTAGATCTTCTATTTGAGTTCTACCTGTGCATTAGATGAGTACTTATTGTATGCTTGTTGTTTGTCTGCGATAGAATACCCGGAGTGCACCGCCTGTTACTTCGAATCTCTAGGTTTCGCGGATCATCAGCAAGGCAAGTAACACTTTGATCATACTTTTTCTACAACCCAGTTTTATTGCATTAGATCAATCCTCACACATTGCATGGTTAGGATCTAATTAAACTGTGGGATGGGAAGTAGATGAGGTAGTACCTATTACCCGTTTCTTATCAAACCTTTGGGAGTTACTTCTACGTTTGCTCATTATGCCATGCTATGCCAGTAGACGTGGATTGGGTGAGTGATATCCATGACAGATGTGAGATTGTTAATTAAGGGTTTATTTAAGGTGGCAACCTAACACACATCTGGGTGGATTGAGGCACCTGGGGTTACCAGGACTTGCCTGTTTTTCTTTGGACCGCCACCCAGGCCCAAAGGGATCATGAGATTATTCATACTAGAAACTTCCGTGTGCAGCCACAAGCCATTATGGGCTCTGGCATAGTTGACTAAGTTGTGCGAACTCTTACGGGTAGACTAGCTGATGTAGGGGAAAGTAGGTGTACCGGTCTACCCACATGTAAGGTGCTAGCGCTTCTGAAAGACTGTGTCTCAGTCATCCGTTTCTCAAACACCATGTAGTGCGAGAAATCCAACGGAGGCGATCGAGTCTTGTGTGGAAAAGTGCGCAAACCTCTGCAGAGTGTAATAAACTAATCATGGTTAGCCGTGTCCCCGGTTATGGACATCTTGAGTATCTAGTACCTGGATTATCATGTGAATCTCAACATGTTACTCTAAGATAATTTTGATGGGTTTTAATGATGTTACTTAATTGGGATTGAGAATGCTGTCAACCATTCTCAATGTTTCACAACCACCATGATAGTAATTAATTTTATTCCTTTGAAGTAGGGAAAAATTGGCTTTACGCAAAAACAGTAACCATAGAGCTTTCCACCAGCCAAATATGCATATAGTATAGTTGTTGCATTCCATTATTCTCTATGTGTTACCTTGCCAGCATATTCCATGTGCTGACCCATTTTCGGGCTGCAACGTTAATGTTGCAGACTTTTCAGACGACGATTAAGGAGTTTTAGGTCGTGGTTCTATACTCAGTGATGCCGTTGGAGTTGATGGACTCACTTATCTTCCAAGCCTTCCGCTGTTATCGTCACTAGATGGCCTTAAGCCATATTTATTGTAATAAGTTCTCTTTTGAGACACTCGATGTAATAACTGTGTGATTGCTACTCTGCTATAAATCCTCTGAGTACTGTGTGGTGTCAGCATTACTGATCCAGGGATGACACCGGAGCACAGAGATCAGACTGTTTGAAGTCTGGTCGCTACAGAGATGGTATCAGAGCACACGCTGACTATAGGACACGACCACTAAGCTGAAGACCTAGATCACTACTCACTGTCTTCTCTTCTGACTTCTCATCTTTTCTACTCTTTAGGATGGCGGATGCAAGGAACAAGTTCACCCAACCGGATGAAGATACACCCTTTGGATGCCACTTGAAGGAAGTCCCTAGATACCTGAACATAGGAATACCAAGCTTCACGGGGACCTACAACGCCACTTTACCTGAAGAAGCGCACTGGATGATTCAAGTTCAAGTTCCAGGAAGGACGTTCATGCCAGTCACTGAGCCCATAGAGTTTTCTTTTGATGCACCAACTTGGAGTCTAGGAAAGAGCATGGCAGCTCACATCGCCATGGGACGCATTGGAGAAGTCTACCGCAAGGATCTTAAGGATACTATCTACCAGATTTGTGGGCGCCGAGATGAACATTGGGAGATGATCAGCACCAGGAAGGATAGATCAATTGGAGCTTTTATCCAGGAGTTAAACCAGCACATTCGACGACAGGAGAATCAGATGTGCGTCGACATGATAGATCTGAAGAAGGCTAAGACTAGAATCAAGGAACTGGAGGAAGAACTCAAGGCTACACGCGAAGGTTATGAAGAATAAATTGAAGTATTGGTGGAGAAGAATGACGATCTGATCAAGAAGATTGGAATATTTATGGGAGGCCCGACACCAGTAGATGAAGACGAGGAACCCAAGGAGATTAGCCTGGAAGACTACATCACCATCGACGCCACCGACTCGGAACAAGATAGTAGCGATGATGTCTATGTTGATGAAGCAGGAGCAGATATCATGGAGTCTACAACCGTAGAATATTTCTAGTAGACCACCTCATCAGTAGTAGTAGTCCACCATGTAAATATAGTAGTCCGAGCACTTTTGCGATAGTTAGATCGATTGTATGCCTTTGTTTGATTGATTGAAGTGAATTGTGTGCTTTTGCCTCATGTGCATATGGGTAGTGTTTTCTCTTTAGACCCCCTCTATTCTTATATCTCATCTTTTCTAAACCCTCAGATGCCTCCGAGACGTGACCCCGGATTTGCCTTTCCGCCGGAGCTCACCCAGTTGATCCAGCAACAGAACACCTTGATGCAGTTGCTAGTTCAGAATCAGAATCAGGGGAACAACAACAACAACCCACCACCACCACCACCTGTTAACCACTTAGCCTGTTTTCTTAGGCTGAATCCGCCGGTGTTTTCCAGTAGCACCGAGCCGATAGTAGCAGATGATTGGCTCCGCAAGATATCTAGGGAGTTGACCACAGCAGGATGCACAGATGTGGAGAAGGTGAAGTTTGCCGCACATCAGTTAGAAGGACCCGCAGCATCTTGGTGGGAGAATTTCACAGCCACCTTCCCAGTCGACACTGTCACATGGGACCAGTTTCAGCAAGCTTTTCGTACCGCCCATGTTTCAGCAGGAGCAATGGCCATGAAGAAGCGTGACTTTCGTAACTTGCGCCAAGGAGGACGGACAGTTGGCCAGTATGTGGAGGAGTTTAGTAAGCTAGCACGTTATGCCCCAGATGACGTTGCTACGGATGCAGCTAAGCAGGAGAAATTCCTGGAAGGATTGAATGATGAGTTGAGTATGCAGTTGATGGTAGCCACTTTCAACAACTACCAGGAGTTGGTAGATCGTGCTCTTATGATTGAAGGGAAGCAGCAGCAAATTGAGAACCGCAAGAGGAAGTATGGACAAGGAAAGTATAATTCCGGAGCTCAGCAGAAGCCTCATTTTACCCCTAGACCAGGAGGACATTTTCAGCATACCCATGGAGTAGGTAGCTCGCACAATCACAATGGCACCAAGAATGGTAATGGGAATGGAGGAAGTAATGGACAGAACCGCAGCACCCCATCAACCCCAGCCAAGAAGGATTTGAGCCACGTCACTTGCTATAAGTGTTCGAAGTCAGGACATTATGCAAATGACTGTCCTGAAGGACAAAACGGAAATGGAAGTTCTGGAAAGAAGCCGAACCCTTTCAACAGGGGACAGGTGAACCACGTTAATGTGGAGGAGGTTGAAGCTCAGCCCGATGCAGTAATAGGTAAGTTTTTGGTTAAGTCATTTACTGCACTCGTTCTTTTTGATACTGGTGCATCGCATTCATACATATCAAGGGGATTTGTGGAAAAGTATAGTCTGCCCACTAGGATTCTTAAAACACCTATGCTAGTAAGCTCACCAGGAGCGGAGTACATGGCCAGTCAAGGATGTTTTCAAGTGCCATTAAGTATAGGAAGGCATGTTTTCCCAACGGATTTAATTATTTTCGAATCCCAAGGTCTGGATGTGATTCTTTGTATGGACTGGCTATCGATGTATGGGGGAAACATCGATTGCGCTAGTAAGACAATTTTGCTCACAACGCCAGAAGGAAGAAGGATCAAGTATGTATCCCGGCATGCGCCAAACAGGACACAAGTAAATTCCTTATCAGGAGTTGTGCAGGAGGAAGTACCAGTGGTAAAGGATTATCCAGATGTATTTCCCGAAGAGTTGCCAGGCATGCCACCGGATAGAGACATTGAGTTTTTGATTGAGCTATTGCCAGGCACTAGGCCAATATCGAAGAGACCATATAGGATGCCAGCAAAAGATTTGGTGGAAATTAAGAAGCAGATTAAGGAGTTACTGGATAAGGGATATATTCGCCCAAGTTCTTCGCCTTGGGGATCACCAGTACTTCTAGTGGAGAAGAAGGATGGATCGTTAAGGATGGTTGTTGATTATCGAGGATTGAATGAAGTAACAATCAAGAACAAGTACCCACTACCAATGATCAACGATCTGTTTGATTGGTTGCAAGGAGCTAAAGTGTTTTCCAAGATCGATTTGCGATCAGGATACCACCAGTTGAAGATTCGAGAACAGGATATACCTAAGACAACATTCACCACAAGATATGGACTGTATGAGTATACCATTATGTCATTTGGTCTGACTAACGCGCCTGCCTATTTTATGAACATGATGAACAAAGTGTTTATGGAGTTTTTGGATAAGTTCGTCATAGTGTTCATTGATGATATCCTGGTTTATTCGAAGGATGAAGAGGAGCATAAGGAGCATTTGCGTTTGGTACTTGGAAAGCTCAGAGAACATCAGTTATATGCCAAATTCAGCAAATGTGAGTTTTGGTTGAAGGAAGTAGGATTCCTCGGACACGTTATATCTGGAGAAGGTATAGCCGTAGATCCTGCTAAAGTCGAAACCGTGACCAAGTGGGAAGCACCAACAACAGTTGGAGAGATCCGGAGTTTTCTTGGACTCGCAGGATACTACCGGAGATTTATTGAGAATTTCTCAAAGATTGCAAAGCCTATGACAGAGTTGTTGAAGAAGGATACTAAGTTCAAATGGACTGAGGAGTGTGAGGCTAGTTTCCAGGAGTTGAAGAAACGTTTGGTTACCTCACCAGTGCTGATTTTGCCTGATCAAACCAAGGATTATGAGGTGTATTGCGACGCTTCATGTTGAGGACTTGGAGCAGTGCTTATGCAGGAAGGAAGAGTTGTTTCGCATGCTTCACGACAACTGAAGCCCCATGAATTGAATTATGCTACGCATGATTTGGAGTTAGCAGCCGTAGTGCATGCATTGAAGACATGGAGACATTTCCTCATTGGGAATCATTGTGAGGTGTACACGGATCATAAGAGTTTGAAGTACATTTTCACGCAGAAGGAGTTGAACCTCAGACAAAGGAGATGGTTGGAGCTTATCAAGGATTATGATATGAAATTGCATTATCATCCCGAAAAGGCTAATGTAGTAGCTGATGCATTAAGCCGCAAGAGCCATGTCAATACGTTAATGATGGGAGAAATACCCAAGGAGTTAGCAGAAAATCTTCGTGAACTATGTTTGGAAATAGTTCCGAGAGGCTATGTAGCAGCGTTGGAAATTCAGTCAACTTTGATGGATAGAATCAGAGAAGCTCAGAAAACTGACAAAGAGATTGCCGCTATAAAGGAGAAACTGAGCAAAGGAAAAGCTAAAGGATTTCATGAGGATGAGCACGACACCCTATGGTTTGAAGACTGTGTTTACGTGCCCAATGACCCAGAGATCAGAAAGTTGATTCTGCAAGAGGCACATGACTCACCTTATTGGATTCACCCAGGAAATACCAAGATGTATTCGGATTTGAAGGATATTTTCTGGTGTACCGGAATGAAAAAGGATATTGCGGAGTATGTAGCAGTTTGTGATGCATGTCAGAGAGTAAAGGCAGAGCATCAGAAGCCAGCAGGTTTGTTGCAACCATTGCCGATACCCGAATGGAAGTGGGATAAGCTAGGTATGGATTTTATCACGGGATTGCCAAGGACTCGTTCAGGCTATGACTCGATTTGGGTTGTAGTTGATCGATTGACGAAGGTAGCACATTTCATCCCAGTAAAGACCACTTACACCAGTGCTAAGTTGGCAAAGATATACATGACCAGGATCGTATGTTTGCATGGAGTTCCGAGGAGCATCGTATCGGATAGAGGAACCCAGTTTACCTCAAAGTTCTGGAAGCAGTTGCATGAGACTTTGGGTACTAGGTTAGAATTTAGTACAGCTTTTCACCCGCAGACAGATGGACAGACTGAGAGAGTCAATCAGATTTTGGAAGATATGCTGAGAGCTTGTGCGCTAGATTATGGATCTAGTTGGGACGATAATTTTCCATATGCAGAGTTTTCTTACAATAATAGCTATCAGACCAGTTTGAAGATGGCACCTTTCGAGGCTTTGTACGGAAGGAGGTGCAGGACACCGTTGTCATGGGACGAAGTTGGAGACCGCCAGTTGTTTGGACCAGATTTGATTAAGGAGTCTGAACAGAAGGTAAAGTTGATTCGCGATAGGCTCAAGGTAGCCCAGTCTAGGCAGAAGAGCTACGCAGATTCTGAACGCAAGGAGACAGTTTACGAAGTTGGAGACAGAGCTTATCTTCGAGTATCCCCACTTCGAGGGATTAAGCGCTTTGGAGTTAAGGGGAAGTTAGCGCCACGATTTGTAGGACCATATCGAGTTTTGGAGCGTATGGGAGAAGTGGCCTACAAGTTGGAATTGCCAGAAGGATTGACCGGAGTGCATGATGTGTTCCACGTTTCTCAGTTGAAGAAGTGTCACGCGGAGATGGCTGACATACCTTTGAGAGACACAGTACCATTAGAAGCAATTCAGTTGGATAACAATTTGACCTATGAGGAGAAACCAGTCAAGATCCTCGAGTTTGCCAGCCGAGTTACTCGCAGCAAGGCTATCAAGTTTTGCAAAGTTCAGTGGAGCCACCACACGGAGGATGAAGCCACCTGGGAGCGAGAGGAAGATTTGCTCAAGGACCACCCTCACCTATTTTCTAGCCAACCCGAATCTCGAGGGCGAGATTCATCTTAAGGGGGGTAGGTTTGTAACATCCCAAATTTTCAATTTGGAATGTTATACATTAGGTCATCATGCATAT
Source organism: Triticum urartu (assembly GCF_003073215.2). Classification (NCBI taxonomy): domain Eukaryota; kingdom Viridiplantae; phylum Streptophyta; class Magnoliopsida; order Poales; family Poaceae; genus Triticum; species Triticum urartu. The sequence continues at coordinate 543,514,127 of NC_053025.1, read as the reverse complement.
CATATTTTATTTTGCTTTTGGTTTTGATCCTAGAAAATCCTAAGCAACTCAAGGACCCACGGAGAGAGTTGGGGATTTCGTTATTTACATATTTGAGTTTTCTCAAATTATGTAAACAGGATCATTTGATTTTATTTATTTTATCATCAATTATTTCTATTACAAAAATATGAGAGCGGGAATAAAATGACTTTCCCAAAATATAGAAATATTGAGGATTTAATAAAAAAATCAAATAAGTTTTATTTCGGAGTTTTTCGGTATTTTTATTTGAATTTAGGAAAAATGCGCGTTTTTCAAAGTTGTAGTTTGGGCCCAGATAAATGTTCACTTTATCGGCTTGATTTTAGAAACCCGGCAAAATTTATTTTGTGATTTTTGGAGTCCATTTAGTATTTCTTTTTATTTTTCTTCCGAGCGGAATTTAAAAAAAACACGAACCGACTACGGGCCATAACCGGCCAGGAAACCGCCTGGCCGAGGCCTTTATAAGGCGCCCGAGGCCCGCGGGAGAGAGAGCCAGAGCCCGACCTAACCCTAGCCACCGCCTCCCAGCCGCCGCCGCCCGCCGCCGCCGTCGCCAGAGCGCGCGCCTTTCGAGGTTCGCCGTCGCCTCGTTTTCCATGCTTATTTTTTAAAAAAAAATCTGTTCTTCGTTTTTCTTTTTTGTCGGATTTTCCGCGGTTATTTTCTAATCGCGATTTCTGATCCGATTTTCGTTTTAGTATAACTTTTCGCTCGTTTATCGGAATCAGGCGATTCAAGCGCCTGGAGTTTCGTCTCGAAACCCTCTTTCCGAATAATCAACTTAAACAAGTTTTTGCTACTGTAAAATTTGCCCTAGATCCAGATTACTAGAACGAAGTTGTTTTCTTTCGCCGTTTGTTTTCTTTTGCTTCGTTCGATTTGGTTCTTTTTGCCAACCAGGGTTCTTAAGTTGAACTTTCTGGTTAGATCTTCTATTTGAGTTTTACCTGTGCGTTAGATGAGTACTTATTGTATGCTTGTTGTTTGTCTGCGATAGAATACCCGGAGTGCGCCGCCTGTTACTTCGAATCTCTAGGTTTCGCGGATCATCAGCAAGGCAAGTAACACTTTGATCATACTTTTTCTACAACCCAGTTTTATTGCATTAGATCAATCCTCACACATTGCATGGTTAGGATCTAATTAAACTATGGGATGGGAAGTAGATGAGGTAGTACCTATTACCCGTTTCTTATCAAACCTTTGGGAGTTACTTCTACGTTTGCTCATTATGCCATGCTATGCCAGTAGACGTGGATTGGGTGAGTGATATCCATGACAGATGTGAGATTGTTAATTAAGGGTTTATTTAAGGTGGCAACCTAACACACATCTGGGTGGATTGAGGCACCTGGGGTTACCAGGACTTGCCTGTTTTTCTTTGGACCGCCACCCAGGCCCAAAGGGATCATGAGATTATTCATACTAGAAACTTCCGTGTGCAGCCACAAGCCATTATGGGCTCTGGCATAGTTGACTAAGTTGTGCGAACTCTTACGGGTATACTAGCTGATGTAGGGGAAAGTAGGTGTAGCGGTCTACCCACATGTAAGGTGCTAGCGCTTCTGAAAGACTGTGTCTCAGTCATCCGTTTCTCAAACACCATGTAGTGCGAGAAATCCAACGAAGGCGATCGAGTGTGGGGAAAAGTGCGCAAACCTCTGCAGAGTGTAATAAACTAATCATGGTTAGCCATGTCCCCGGTTATGGACATCTTGAGTATCTAGTACCTGGATTATCATGTGAATCTCAACATGTTACTCTACGATAATTTTGATGGGTTTTAATGATGTTACTTAATTGGGATTGAGAATGCTGTCAACCATTCTCAATGTTTCACAACCACCATGATAGTAATTAATTTTATTCCTTTGAAGTAGGGAAAATTGGATTTACGCAAAAACAGTAACCATAGAGCTTTCCACCAGCCAAATATGCATATAGTATAGCTGTTGCATTCCATTATTCTCTATGTGTTACCTTGCCAGCATATTCCATGTGCTGACCCGTTTTCGGGCTGCAACGTTAATGTTGCAGACTTTTCAGATGATGATTAAGGAGTTTTAGGTCGTGGTTCTATACTCAGTGATGCCGTTGGAGTTGATGGACTCACTTATCTTCCAAGCCTTCCGCTGTTATCATCACTAGATGGCCTTAAGCCATATTTATTGTAATAAGTTCTCTTTTGAGACACTCGATGTAATAACTGTGTGATTGCTACTCTGCTATAAATCCTCCGAGTACTGTGTGGTGTCAGCATTACTGATCCAGGGATGACACCGGAGCACAGAGATCAGACTGTTTGAGGTCTGGTCGCTACAGTTAGCTGGGACCCAGTAGAGTGGCAAGCTGACTTGTGGGCCTACTAAGTTGACGGGGACGGAGGGCTTTGTCAACTTAGTCAATATGCACGATTCTAGCTCCAGTGACCGTACGATGTCCATCCAACGGCCATAGTGCTTCTTCAACCTCTGGTCTTCTTGCTCCATCCGCCCAAACCAGCGCCAGTAGTGCTTCGTGCTCCTGCCTCCCATGGCCGGCTGGGATGCGGCGGAGGCCTCACTGCCCCTACTACTCCCACCGCTGGCCAGGCCATCCCTCTACTCACCCACACCCCCTGTTATTCTGCGGCGACGACAGCCTCACACCGCAGCAAACCAGTGAACCCTCGTACTCCTCTACGCGTGGGCATCCACTGCCGCGTCTTCCCCGGCTCCACGTCGTCCCATTCCTAGGCCTCGCCGTCGTCCACCGCCCAGGTGCTCTCGACGCGGCGTGGTCAACGTGGTCAAGGAACGACTTCCATCGGACGTGGACTATACACGGCCGCAGCAAGGAAGTGCCTTCCTTGTTACGTGCAAAATAATTATTCCTCCACCTGACAGCGGGGACCCACCGGACGGGCCACCGTATTTCGTGAAAAAAATGTTTGCTCCTGACTGCTAGGACCCACCAGCTACATCTTCGCACGCAAGGAAGTGCGTCTAGGAAAAAAAAATGATTCGCCCCCTGACTGCGGGGACCCACCAGCTACATCTTCGCAGGCAAGGAAGTGCCTGACAGTCGGGACCCACCTGGTCGAAGGGTACGTAGTGTTGTCATTCTGGTCGCGAACGTGTATGTACATATATATTGGTGGATGTAGAGGCGCGCACGTGTCGTAGTAGAGGCGCGTATGTGTCGTAGTAGAGGTGCGCACGTAGCATGTACACGTACGTACAACGGCCAAGGTGCAAGAAAGAAAATATGGCCACGTATGTGTACATATGGGTGGGGTCTCAAACGCCTACTCACACATACGTACGGCCATGGCTCGTGTACATGGCTGGGTCGGAACGATGAAACAACGTCATCGTCGTGTTCATGGGGAGGCAACAGAATGCGTCATGTTCATGGGGAGGCAACGGAATGCGTCGTGTTCATCAGGAGGCAACGAAACGCGTGGGAGCCAACCGGCTGGGTCGGAACGGAATGCGTGGTTGTGTTCATCGGGAGGGCTTGGACGGAACAGGCGATGGAAACAAGGCCTGGCGTATTGCACAACGGAGGAAATGGACCTCCTACGTTCGGAACGGGGTCCTATTGATCGGGAGGGGTCTGGCGTACCGCAAAACAGAGGAAACGAACCTCCTATGGTCGAAACAGGGGTCCTGTTGATCAGGAGGGGTGTGGCGTACCGCAAAACGGACGAAACGAACCTCCTACAGTCGAAACGGGGGTCTTGTTGATCGGGAGGGGTGTGGCGTACCGTAAAACGGACGAAACAGATTTGTGTTGGAGCGCTACGGTCGAAACGGGGGTCCTATTCATCGGGAGGGGTGTGTTTTGCGCAAAATTGGACTTCACGGGATACTGTTCATCTCCACTGTCGACCTCCTCTAGCCTCCACGGGCTACCGTTGACCTCCTCCAGCCTCCACGGGCTCCTGTTCATCCAGCCTCCACCGCGCGCTACTCCACCGACTACTGTTCAACCACCCCTCCACGGGCACCCCCCACTGTCTACTGTTCATCCAACCCTCCACACCACAAGGTCCTGCTCAACCACCCCTCTATGGGCACCCCTCCACCGTCTACTGTTCATCCAACCCTCCACCACACCATGGGGCCCTGTTCATCTAGAGGCAACGCCACCGCTCACTGTTCATCCAAACCCCCCCACAACGCTCACCGTTCATCCTAGAGGCAGCATCGATCGGCTTCAGTTAGCATCAGTAGCAAAGGAATCACTCAATCGGGTTCAGTTAACAGCCATCGATCGATCGCTCGGGTTTAGTAACGCGTAGCCTGCAGTGCAATCGCTCGGGTTCAGTTAGAGCCCAATGCCTCGCTCGGGTTTAGTTAGAGCCAACGCCTCGCACACACGCGCGTACGTGTATGAGAGAAACTCGCATCGCTCGGCCCCGACCTCCCACCGTAACCGGGAACTCCCCGAAATTTTCCTCCCCCTCGCTTCTACCACGGTTTTTTCCGTCATGGACGGCCCAAAGAATGTCATGCAGCTGCGTCTCCGGCCCGCCCAGGACGAAAAGCCCATTTTCTGTCATGATTTTTTGTCATAGAAGTAGGAGCCCACCACATCTATGATGATACCGGGTTTTGTCACAATTATCGTCATAGAAGTGTCATATGTATGACAGAAAAAAATTCGTTCGGCCCAAAATGTCACGGATATGTCTTTTTTTGTAGTGTAGGTTGAGCATCATCATGAACATTATCATTAACATTATCACTAGTTTCAGGTTCATTACCAGATTGTGTTTTGGCATCAGAGGTAGAAATATCATTTGGATTCTCAGGTGTTTCAGTAATAGGTTCACTAGAAGCACGCAAAGTCCTATATTTTTTTCTTCCTTTTAGAAGGACTAGGTCCATCTATATTATTTCTCTGAGAATCTTGCTCAATTATCTTAGGATGGCCTTCAGGATACAAAGGTTCCTGAGTCATTCTACCACTTCTAGTCATAACTCTAACATCATTATCATTGTTCTTACTATTCAATTCATTGAGCAAATCATTTTGAGCCTTAAGTACTTGTTCTACTTGAGTGGTAACCATAGAAGCATGTTTACTAATAAGAAGTGTTCAAGCATATTTTAATTGTATTTCAATTTTCTACCAAAATAAGCATTAAAATCTTCTTGCTTAGCCATAAATTTATCAAACTCATCTAAGCGTGGGCTAGCAAACTTAGTAAATGGGATTTCAGCTTTATCATATCTATAGAGAGAATTTACCTTTACTACCTATGTCGGGTTATCAAGAGCATGTTCTTCTTCAATAGGTATTGGATTAAGGTCATATGTTTCTTCAACAGGCGGTAAATTAAGACCGTGTATTTCTTCAATAGGAGGTAAATTGTTAACATCTTCAGCTTTAATACCTTTTTTCTTTCATAGATTTCTTTGCCTCTTGCATATCTTCAGGACTGAGAAATAGAATACCCCTCTTCTTCGGAGTTGGTTTAGGAATAGGCTCAGGAGCTGGCTCAGGAAGTGTCCAATTATTTTCATTTGTAACATATTATTCAATAGAATTTCAGCTTCATCTAGTGTTCTTTCCCTAAAAACGGAACCAGCACAACTATCCAGGTAATCTCTGGAGGCATCGGTTAGTCCATTATAAAAGATATCAAGTATTTCATTTTTCTTAAGAGGATGATCAGGCAAAGCATTAATTAACTTGAGAAGCCTCCCCCAAGTTTGTGCGAGACTCTCTTCTTTAATTTGCACAAAGTTGTATATATCCCTTAAAGCAGCTTGTTTCTTATGAGCAGGGAAATATTTAGCAGAGAAGTAATAAATCATATCCTGGGGACTACGCACACAACCAGGATCAAGAGAATTAAACCATATCTTAGCATCACCCTTTAATGAGAATGGAAATATTTTGAGGATATAAAAGTAACGAGTTATCTCATCATTAGTGAACAGGGTGGCTATATCATTTAATTTAGTAAGAAGTGCCACAATAGTTTCAGATTCATAGCCATGAAAATGATCAGATTCAACCAAAGTAATTATATCAGGATCAACAGAGAATTCATAATCCTTATCAGTAACAAAGATAGGTGAAGTAGCAAAAGCAGGGTCAGGTTTCATCCTAGCATTTAGAGATTGCTTATTCTATTTAGCTAATAACCTCTTAAGTTCATAACCATATTTGCAAGCTAAAATAGCTAAAGAAGCTTCTTTATCAAAAACATAACCCTTAGGAATAATGGGCAAGTCTTCATCATCAGTTTCATCAATATTATCAGATTTAGTATTTTCATTCTCTCTAACCCTAGCAAGTTGTTCATCAAGAAATTCACCAAGTGGCACTGTCGGGGGTTTGGTGCGACATATGCCAACGGATGGCTTATCATGGTGGGGGCGAGTAGAACGTCGCCGGTGCCTGGAAACGGGATGAGGCGAAGGCATGCACGCCGGTGAATCTTACCCAGCTTCGAGGCTCTCCGGGGAGATAATACCCCTAATGCTGCTCTGCGGGGTCTCCGCATGATCAGTATGGTCAAGTGTTTACACAGTCACTCCTTGAGCTTTGTATGGTGGTAGGAGAGGGCAAGGCTAGCTCTCTCCCTCTATCTGGTGAGGTATCGAACTACTGGGATCCAACCCTTTGCATGGGTGCCCTGGGGGGTTTATATAGGCCTACCCCCCAGGGGTACAATGGTAATGTGACTGGGCGCGGGCCCAGCCGTTAGTGTCTCCGACCTCCGACTTCTCCGCCGACTGGTCTGTTCCGGAGCCGACAGGCCGCGTCCACCGCGGGCGGGTCTTGCCGGCTGCTGATTACTGTAGCCGTGCTCCTGATGATGCAAGCTTGGTCATGGGGTCGTGGCAACAGCCCCGCCGCCTGGCGGGCGATCACTGTGGCCACTCCCCGTCTCTTCTTGATTAATGGCGTGTGGGCCCAGGGGAGGGCTTAGCCGACTCCCCCGGGCCGACTCCCGTTGGGTCCGACTGGCGGTGCTCCTGCCGTCTCCCGAGGTCTCGCTGGCTGGTGGGCCCTGCTGCCTCCAGGCCGTACAGACAAGCCATCGTGGGCGCAAGACCAGGTGCAGTGGTGCTGATGTCAGGGCCGGCTGGGCAACAGTGCCACGCCGCGGGGAGATCTTCCCAAGTACGGCGCGCTGTAGCCATGCCTGCCCTTGGTAAGGGGCGGGGAGTGGGCTTCATTGTAGCCACGCCCCTGCCCCGTCCCCCTCGATGAGGTCACGGTTTGTTGGAGTCGCCGGCCGACTCCCCAAAGCCGGCTTCTCTGGAAGTCGTCCCTGGGACTCGGCCGTGAGCGGGCAGTCGGCCGCCTTGCCGTAGACTCCCCAGGAGGCGGCTCTTCGCCCTGTGCTCTTGAGGGGCGCAGCCTGCCCCGATGTCTTGAAAGGTCGTGGGGCTCGGGTTGGCCTACCCGTGGCACATTACTCCGATAGTAGTCCCCGAAGCTGGTGAGGCGCCGCGGACGATCGGCCGAGAAGCCTCAGCAGTTTCTCTTTCCGGGTGCAACATATGGTCTTGATTGACTTCCGCCAAGCTGACTAGAAGGAGTCGGACTCGCCCAACTTCGGACTCACTCAATTCTGACTTGCTCAGTAGTTCGAATGGCGCAGCGGGATTTTAAGTGGCGTGCTAGCTAAGCCTCCAGGCCGCCGCCCATTCCTGGCCTGTCACACGAGGGCACGTGGCCAGGCCGTTCTGCCACCCCACACGCGCGACGGGACATGCCCATAGGCGGGGCCCGCCACTACCGCGCCTCGGCGCCCGAGCGGATCCGCTGCGGCCCTGGCGGGCGGTTGGGATTCCCGTGAAGTTACTGCGCGCAGTAACTTTACGCGGATCGTGGAGGTCGTGGGGCTGCGGGCGCAGTAAATCCCCACGTCCGCCCCCTCGGCTTCGCAGCCCATAGGACTATAAGTAGGGGGAAGAGGGGGGCACGCGCGCCCCTCCTTCCCCCTACCCCTCGCTTCTTCCTCCTCGCAGCTCCTCGCTCTCCTGCTTCCTCTTCTCTTCTTCGCCTTGCCGCACGCCCAAGCTCTGGCGAACGCCGCGGCGATAGCTTCGCGATGAGCTCTTCCTCCGCGGCCGCGCCTCCCCCAGTGCGCTCCGGCACCTAGGACGGCTCCGAGGTCCACGAAGACCATATCGAGTTCCTCCGCCGGACCTATCGGCTTCCCGGCGAGGATCGCGTGCAGGTGCGTCTCGCGCCGGAGCGGGAGATTTCCCCCGCCCCGCGGGAGGGCGAGCGGGTCATCTTTCGCTCGCACTGCCTGCGCGGGATGGGGCTGCCCGCGAGCAGCTTCTTCCGGTCGTTCATGGAGTTTTATGGACTCCAGCCGCACCACCTCACCCCCAACACAGTGGTGCTGCTGTCCGCCTTCGTGGCTCTGTGCGAGGGCTTCCTTGGAGTCCTCCCCACCCTCGAGTTCTGGGGGGAGTTCTTCTTCTCCAAGCTCGGCACCCAGGCCGCGGGCGTGCCGGCTCAGTGCGGCGCTTTCATCGCCGTGCAAAGGACAGGAGCCGACAACCACTTCCCCTCCATCTCGCTGCTGAAGTCGGTGAAGATGTGGCAGTGGTCCTACTTCTATGTCAGGAACGTCGCCACGAGGGGCGACTGGGTTAATCTGCCGGCTTTCGAAGCCGGCCGTCGGCTGGCAGACTGCCCAACTGGTCGTACCGGGCCAGGTCGCTGACGCCTGCGGGAGCCGGCGCCATCACGCGACTCCGAGTGCTGACGCAGTCGAAGGGTCTGACTGGCCCGGACCTGCTGGCCGCCTTCGTCTCGCGCCGAGTTCTCCCACTCCAAGGCCGCCCTCACCTGATATGCCAGATGAGCGGGGGCCGCGACCCGAGTCAGATGTGCACCAAGGACATGCCTCACGAAGAGGTGGCCCTGATGGTGAACTACCTCTCGGACAGCAGGCTCCCGGAGGACTGGCGATTCGGCAAGGAGCCATACTCCCGCCCCAACCCCCCGCCCGTGGTGAGTCGCCTTTCTTTTGTTTAGATTGTCTTGTTCTTGGCGAGTCTTGTTCTAATCAGTCTGCTTTTTGGTTAGAATCCCCTTCTTCACCCACCAGCCGGCACCTCGGGGCCGGCCCGTGAGTTCGCCACCAATCGGGCGGAGAGCGACGTCGACGACCCCGATCTGGGGGCGGCGGCTCTGGAAGACGACGCTGAGGGAGGAGGAGGGACGACAGGCGACTTCAGGCCCTTGGCTACCTTCGCCGACTGGCCTGAAGACGACGCCGAGGGAGGAGTCGCCCCTCACCAACGGCCAGGAGCCAGCCAGCCGGGCGCGGGCTCTTCTGCCGCGTCGGGCTCTCCAGGCGGCGGGATGAAGCGCAGGGCTGCGCTGACTTTGTTTGGCAGCCGGCCGAAGAAGCCCAAGGGCTCGGCTGCGGTGACCCGGCGGGACAAGGCAGCCGCGAAGGCCATCTGTCTCCGTAAGGAAGTGAAGAAGCCGCCGTTGGTCTCTGCATGAGTATTCCGACTTCAAAGTTTATTCTTTCTTCATGTTTTGTCTGAGTCTCTGCTCGCCCTTCTTTCTTCAGGGCTCCCCTCTCTCTTGAGCGGGTCACCGCCGCCTCCGTCATGGGGTCAGCGGGAACGCCCGCCACCACTCGGCGGATAGACCCCGCTGCCGACCTCCGGGAGGCGATGGAGCGGAATGCGCAGGAGAAGCGCAATGAAGAAGAAGCCCTCCGCCTGGAGAAGGCGGAGAACGACAGAGCGGAGGCCTCTGCCAAGAAAAAACTAGCGGAGGCCGAAGCCGCCACCGCGGCGAAGAAGCAGGCTGAGGAAGCCGCACGCCGCCAGGCGGCCTTGCTTGTTACCCCACTGAACTCTACGCCACCGCCGCCGGAGTTCACGGGGCAGACTGGAGGAGCCGGCGGGGAGAACCTCGTTGAGGAGAGGGAAGGCGGCGAGCCCTCTACTCCGGGCGTGAACGTTCCGCCGCCGCCTCCGCCGCCGTCTGAAGGCGTGCAAGGCGAGCAGCCAGCAGACCCTCCGGTGCCGCCGACCGAAGAAGAGGCCATGGCGAGGCTACTCCTCTAGGTCGGCTCGCCAGTGCGCCGTTGTCTGGAGAAGGCGACTTCGGCACCCCGGCCCCTGGAGGCCGGCACCGCCAACTCCGCGGCTCCAGACGCCGAGGCGACGAGCGCCGCACCTATTGGGTGGGTGCGGGGAGGCGGCACAAGGCAGCTGAACCGGGCGCTCCTAGACGTCCAGGCGAAGCTCCGCGCTGAGGGCGACGCCCTCCAGAGCTGCACCAAGGCGTTCCTGGCGTCGCGGGCGGCCGTCCGGGTATGTCTTTTCTTTGGGCCTTTATTTTTCTTGTTCCTCTCTGTGGGGGCGCGCCAGCACACCCACTGGGTGTAGTCCCCGAGTTTCGGGTCGGCTGCTAAGCAGGCGGTCCTGAACTCCAACTTGATGAACTTCTGGGTACTAACTTTGTCTGAAATGCTTGTTGCAGGACTACCACAACCTCCGCGTCACCGCCTTCAACTGTAATGTTGAAGAGTTGGGCAAGCGGACCGCCGACTTGGCGGAGAGCTGGAGTAAGTCCTTCTCCTTTTTCTCTTCTCCGCGGGGGCGCGCTAGCGCACCCGCGGGCTGTAGTCCCCGAGATTCGGGCCGACTGCTGAGTAGTCGGGCCGGATCTCCCTGGCGACCTACTTTATTGACGACTGCTGTCTTTCTTTCTTTCCTTCAGGGGCCAACGCTGCTCTTCAACAGCAGCTGAGCGAAGCCAACTCCGCCCTGCTCGCCAAAGGGGAGGAGTGCAGCAAGCTCGCCACAGAGCGCGATCTGCTGACCACTCAGTTGGCAGAGCGGAAGGGGCTGCTTGCGAAGTCGCAGAGGGAGGCGGAGGAGACGGAGGCCGCCCTCCTGGCCGAGTTCGCGAGCGAGCGCTCTTCCTGGTCTGACAAGGAGGCGATGCTGTCCTCCGGCTTCCACGAGATCGAAAGGCCAAGCAATGGGGATGGTCTTGAGCGCGGAAACCGGCTGGTGCGGCTTGGAGCTGAACTTCTGGCACCCTTTGCATTTTTGGACCAACTCCTTGGCCTCTTCCAAGGCAGTCAGCCAAAAGAAACCGTGCCGAAAAGCTTTGGCGACGAGTGCTCTTGAAGCCGCATGGTGGCCACATTCGCCTTGATGGATGTCTTTGAGGATCGCCTGGCCTTGCTCTGGCTCTACGCAGCGCTGGTAGACACCAGTGACGCTACGCCTGACCAGCTCTCTCTTGATTATGGTATAGGCTGCTGCCCGGCGTTGTACTTGCCGAGCTGTGGTCTCATCAGTTGGTAGCTCTTTGTTCACCAGAAATTTAAGGATGGGCTAGGCCCATGAGGGTGCTGCTATTTTGTCGACTATCAGAACTGCGACTTGGACGAGGGCGGCTGGGCTGGGAGGCGGCGGGTTGGAGTCAACAACTGCTTGTTGGGCTGATGAAGTCCCCAGGCCGACTGGCTCGGTCCTTGGGCCGAGTTCTGGAATCTTCAAGTCCGTCACCGCAGTCCCCGGGCCGGGCTCAACTGTGGCAGCTTTGGAGTCGCCCGCCAAAGTCCCCGTTCTGACTGCCGGAACTCTGGAGTCGGGTCCGCCGTCTTCGGGAGGAGCCGGCACAAAGATGGAGTCTGATTCTGGTGAAGGCTTGACAGACGGCTTGAGGAGGCGTTGAAGGGCGATGCCAGATGGTATTGCTTGGCGGGTAGAGCCGATTCGTGCCAAGGCGTCTGCTTGGTCGTTGTCGTTTCTTGGCACATGGAGGAACTCGCACCCTTCGAAATACCCACTGAGTTGCTGCACGAGGAAACGATAGCTCGCCATGTTTGCATCTTTGGCGTCCCAGTCGCCAGACGACTGCTGGACCACTAAGTCCGAGTCGCCATAACACGAGATCCGGTGGATGCCAAGTTCTTTGGCAAGCCGGAGCCCGTGAATGAGCGCCTCGTACTCGGCCACGTTGTTGGAGGCGGCAAAATGGATTTGCAGTGCATATTTGAGCTTGTCGCCTTTGGGAGAGGTGAGGACGACGCCGGCTCCCAAGCCGGTGCGCATCTTGGAGCCGTCGAAGTGCATCCGCCAATGGGTGGAGTCAGGTGCTGGAGGCAGGTACTGGGTCTCGGCCCAGTCGACGAGGAAGTCGGCCAGTGCTTGTGATTTGATAGCGGTGTGGGGCTGGTAGTAGATGGTGTAAGGAGCCAGCTCTATGGCCCACTTGGCCACTCGACCAGAGGCATCACGGCTGCCGATGATCTCGGCAAGTGGAGCCGTGCAGACCACCGTGATTGGATGTTCTTGAAAGTAAGGCTTCAATTTCTTGGCAGCAAAGTGCACGCCATAGCACATCTTCTGGTAGTGGGGGTAGTTCTGCTTGGAGGTCGACAGTACCTCGCTCAGGTAATATACTGGTCTCTGGACAGGTAGCGCCTTGCCTTCCTCCTTGCGCTCTACTACAATGACTGTGCTGACTACTCGGCTGGTGGCGGTGATGTACAGGAACATAGGTTCCTTGGGAGTCGGAGCCGCCAGGACGGGTGGAGTAGTCAGCATCTTCTTCAACTAGTGAAAAGCTTCGTCCGCCTTATGGTTCCACTCAAAAAAAGTGGTCTTCTTCATGAGTTGGTATAAGGGGAGAGCTTTCTCGCCCAGCCGACTGATGAATCGGCTGATGGACGCCAAGCAGCCGGTGAACTTCTGCACATCCAGCAGTCGGCTAGGTACCTCCATTCTCTCGATGGCCTTGATTTTTACTGGGTTGCATTCTATGCTGCGTTCAGAGACTAGGAAACCTAGCAGCTGGCCGGCTGGTACTCCGAAGACACACTTCTCGGGGTTGAGCTTGATCTGGAACCGGCGCAGGTTCTCAAAGGTGTCCTTGAGGTCTTCCAGCAATGTTCCTCGCTTTTTCGTCTTTACCACCACATCGTCCACGTAAACGTGGGCGTTCCTACCGAGCTGCTTGAGGAGGCAATTCTGCATGCAACGCTGAAAGGTGGCGCCGGCATTCCTCAGGCCGAACGTCATGGTGAGGTAGCAGAATGCTCCAAACGGTGTGATGAAGGCGGTCTTCAATCTATGAGCCGGGTTCAGCTTGATCTAGTGATATCCTGAGTACGCATCCAAGAAACTCAACAGCTCGCATCCGGCTGTGGAGTCTATCACCTGATCAATTCTCGACAGAGAAAATGGGTCCTTGGGGCAGGCCTTGTTGAGGCTCGTGTAGTCAATACACATTCGCCATTGCTTGTTCTTCTTTAGCACCAGGACCGGATTTGCCAGCCACTCCGGGAAGAAAACTTCCATAATGAAGCCGGCTGCTAGGAGTCGGGCTATCTCTTCTCCGACAACTCTTCTCTTCTCTTCTGATAAGCGGCGCAGGGGCTGCCTGACCGGCTTTGCATCAGATCGGACGTGTAACTTGTGCTTGGCGAATTCCGTCGGCACACCTGGCATGTCTTTGGGAGACCATGCGAAGATGTCCCGATTCTCACGGAGGAAATCGACGAGCTCGCCTTCCTATTTGCTGTCGAGGTTTGCACCTACGACGGCGTACCTCTCTGGGTGTTCCGGATCCAAGGGTATCTTCTTTGTCTCTTTGGCCGGCTTGAACGAACCTTCGGCTTCCGACTCCTTCGGGTCGGGCTATATCTCCGGCTGCTTGCCGACCATCGCCACAACTCGCTCAAGCAGTCGCTTCTCGGCCGCAATCACCAGGGACTCGGCCAGCCGACTGCTCTCGGCCACGCAAGCGGACGACTTCCGATAGTCGCCGGCCATAGTCAGAATTCCCCTGGAACTGGGCATCTTCATCTTGAGGTAGGCGTAGTGGGGGACCGCCATGAACTTGGCCAAGGCGGGCCGGCCAAGTAGCGCATGGTATGGGCTCTCAAGGTCCACCACCTCAAACCAAACAGACTCTCTTCGGAAGTGATCTTTGTCCCCAAAGAGGACGTCAATCAGGATCTTGCCGATTGGTGAACAGGAAAGCCCAGGAACAATGCCGTGGAACACAGTCCGGCTGTTCTGAAGCTGTCTCTGCTTGATTCCTAACTTCTCCATGGTGTCCTTGTACAGGATGTTGACGCTGCTGCCCCCATCTATCAGAACTCACGAGAAACGCGCGACCCATTTGTCCGTGGCAAAGGTGGCATCCAGGACCAAGGCGTAGGAGCCCGGACTCGGCATCACTTCTGGGCGGTCAGCCCTGCTCCAGCTGATGGGCCTCTCTGACCAGTGCATGAACTCTGGCGTCTCTGAGGCTACCGCGTTCACCTCTTGTCGCTGCAGCCGCCTGCTGCGTCGATCGTCAGCCACACTGGTGAACACCACGTAGACTCCGTGCTCTTCGGGGTACTCGTCTTGTACTGCGCCGACTGGCCTGACTGCCGGCTGCTGGGGCAGAGGCGGAGGCGGCTGCCCAGCAGGCGGGTGTGGCAGCAGGCCGTCTCCCTTGGCGATCCTGGTGAGCCAGTGGCACTTCCGGGTGGTGTGATTCGATGGCTTCGCGCCGCTGTGGAACTTGCAAGGTCCATCCAAGGTATGCTCGTAGGAGAAGGCCGGCAACCAGTTCGGCTTGCCACCTTTCTGTCGCTTGGGCGGAGGCTGCTCTTCTGGCTGCTGGGCTTCGACGGTCGCGACCTGCCGGCTGCTGGAAGCCGGCTGCGGGGCCTTGCACTTGTGGTCGCCCTGCTGTTGTCGCCGGCCGGCGTCTGCTGCCGGACTTCTTGGAGCCTGAGGAGCTACTTTGCCAGTCGTGCGGATTTGAATTTCCGTATTCATGGAGGAGTCGGCCCTAGCGTACTTGTCCGCTATGATCAACAGCTCGTCGAGGGTTTCTGGCTCGTCGCAGAGGAGCTTGTGCTGGAGGAGGGTGCCTTCTCGGCACCCAGCTGTGAAGTACTCAATGGCCTGCACCTCGTGCGCGCCCTCGCAGGAGTTTCGGAGCTCAGCCCAACACGTGAGGTAGTCGCGAGTCGACTCATCATGACCTTGCACGCATAGGGAGAGCTGGCGAGGCTTGGGAGGACGCTTGTACGTGCTGGTGAAGTTGCGTATGAATGCTTCGGTGAAGTCGACCCAGCTGTTGATGCTGCGGGGCTTTAGGCTGTTCAGCCATGTCTGGGCCGTGCCCTGGAGCATGAGCGGAACGTACTTTACGGCAACACGCTTGTTGCCGTTTGCTATGCTGACAGCCATGGAGTAGTCGACTAGACAGTCTTCCGGCTTCACGGAGCCGGTATACTTGGGCGTGTCTCTTGGGAGCGTGAACCCTCTGGGAAAGGGCTCGTCCCGAATGCGGGGCCCGAAACAAGGCGCACCCAGCTCGTCTTCTTCTTCCAGCGCCAGGGACCGGTGAAGTTGGTCGATCAAGTGGCGGGCGTCATTCTCTCCGACCCCCTCTCGGCAGCCAAGGCGGTCACCGAGAGTCGGATGGTCAACAGGCAGCGGGGAGACTCGCCTCTCCTTGCGGGGAGGGGGAGGCGGACAGTCATCCCGCCGTTCCACTGCTCTCGGGCGGCCGTCTCGGTCGCGCTCTATGGTAATCCGAGTCCGACTGTGGCTGACAACCGGCTCCTTGTCCTTTCTTCCTCGGGCACCGCCAGTCGGCGTCTGAGACGTCATGCCTTGATCTCGGTGCGGGTCGTCGTTTGGCCGCTGCGGCGCCTCCGTGCGGCAGCCGGCCTCGTTCTGTGCGGCGGCCGCGTCGAGGAGCCGCTGGACTCGCTCCATCATGAGGCGGCGCTCTTCGCCCTCGAAACTGTCCAGCTCATCTGCCGCTGCCTGGGTGGCTCGGATGTTCTCCGCTGGCGTGGCATACATGGGGCGGCTAGCCCCAAACAGGCTGGCGATGGCTACGCCGCGTTGCTGAACTGCGCCAAGGCGGCTGGGCCCTGCCGGAGCCGGCGAGCCGCCAAAAGCGCGATCCATCTCCCGCTGGTAAGCTTCTGACGAGCGTCTCACGCTGGCTAGCTTCTTCGCGCCTTCGACAAGCTGAAGGTGGCGCGCTTCTAACGTCTCCGCATCAGCATCTTCCGGAATGGGCGCAGCTAGGTCTTGCAGCGCCGTGCCGAGTGAGTCGGGCGCCCTTCCACCAGGGAACTCGTCATGACTGATGACCAGCACCTCAGTGACGGTGCTCCCATCGCTCTCCGCGTGGGGGAGAGGTTCATCGTAGACCACCACGTTGGAGGGGAAAGCGTCGACCGACGCGGTGTCGGAGTCGACCAGCATCAGGTCGGTGGAGCCTACGGACTCCAAGTCTACGGCAGGCTCGCCGGAAACATGGAGTTGATCGAGGAGGCCCGCGAGGAGGTTTTCGGGGCCGCCTACGCCTGCGTCGGACGCAGGTTCATCGGAGAGGCGGACCACGCTGACAAGTTCGGCCAAGGAGCTGGCTGCGCAGGCGATCTCCACGCCGCGCAGCGCGTCGACGCAAACTTCGTCTCGCATGCCTGGGTGGCTGCGCTCGCCAGGGAGGAAAAGGGTTCCCGTCCAGAACAGATCTCCGGACGGCGGTGCACCATGCCCCACGGTGGGTGCCAAATGTCGGGGTTTGGTGCGACATATGCCAACGGATGGCTTATCATGGTGGGGGAGAGTAGAACGTCGCCGGTGCTTGGAAACGGGATGAGGCGAAGGCATGCACGCCGGCGAATCTTACCCAGCTTCGGGGCTCTCCTGGGAGATAATACCCCTACTGCTGCTCTGCGGGGTCTCCGCATGATCACTATGGTCAAGTGTTTACACGGTCGCTCCTTGAGCTGTGTATGGTGGTAGGAGAGGGCAAGGCTAGCTCTCTCCCTCTATTTAGTGAGGTATCGAACTACTGGGATCCAACCCTTTGCATGGGTGCCCTGGGGGGTTTATATAGGCCTACCCCCCAGGGGTACAATGGTAATGTGACTGGGCGCGGGCCCAGCCGTCAGTGTCTCCGACCTCCGACTTCTCCGCCGTCTGCTGGGGCTCGCCGACTGGTGGGCCCCGCCGACTGGTCTGGTATGGAGCCGACAGGCCGCGTCCGCCGCGGGCGGGTCTTGCCGGCTGCTGATTACTGTAGCCGTGCTCCTGATGATGCAAGCTTGGTCATGGGGTCGTGGCAACAGCCCCGCCACCTGGCGGGCGATCACTGTGGCCACTCCCCATCTCTTGTTGATTAATGGCGTGTGGGCCCGGGGGAGGGCTCGGCTGACTCCCCCGGGCTGACTCCCGTTGGGTCCGACTGGCGGTGCTCCCGCCGTCTCCCGAGGTCTCGCTGGCTGGTGGGCCCTACTGCCTCCAGGCCGTACATACAAGCCGTCGTGGACGCAACACCAGGTACAGTGGTGCTGATGTCAGGGCCGGCTGGGCAATAGTGCCACGCCGCGGGGAGATCTTCCCAAGTACGGCGCGCTGTAGCCATGCCTGCCCTTGGTAAGGGGCGGGGAGTGGGCTTCATTGTAGCCACGCCCCTGCCCCATCCCCCTCGATGAGGTCACGGTTTGTTGGAGTCGCCGGCCGACTCCCCAAAGCCGGCTTCTTTGGAAGTCGTCCCTGGGACTTGGCCGTGAGCCAGCAGTCGGCCGCCTCGCCATAGACTCCCCAGGAGCCGGCTCTTCACCCTGTGGTCTTGAGGGGCGCAGCCTGCCCCGATGTCTTGAAAGGTCGTGGGGCTCGGGTTGGCCTACCCGTGGCCCATTACTCCGACAGGCATAGTAGTATCAAGCATAGAAGTAGTTCCATCATAAGTATCATGCATCGAAGAAGTGGCATCATCAATAACATGCGACATATCAGAACGAATAGCAGAAGCAGGTTTAGGTGTCGCAAGCTTACTCAAAACAGAAGGTGAATCAAGTGCGGAGCTAGATGGCAGTTCCTTACCTCCCCTCGTAGTTGAGGGATAAATCTTGGTTTTCGGATCTCTCAAGTTCTTCATAATGATAAGCAGATATAAATCCCAAGTGACTCAAAGAATAGAGCTATGCTCCCCGGCAACGGCGCCAGAAAATAGTCTTGATAACCCACAAGTATAGAGAATCGCAATAGTTTTAGAGGGTAGAGTATTCAACCTAAATTTATTGATTTGACACAATCGGAGCCAAAGAATATTCTCAAGTATTAGTAGCTGAGTTGTCAACTCAACCACACCTGGAAATTTAATATCTATAGCAAAGTATTTAGTAGCAAAGTAATATGATAGTAGTGGTAACGGTAGCAAAAGTAATGTTTTTGGTATTTTGTAGTGATGATAGCAATAGCAACGGAAAAGTAAATAAGCGAGGAACAATATATGGAAAGCTCATAGGTAATGGATCGGTGATGCAGAATTATGCCGTATGCGGTTCATCATGTAACAGTCATAACCTAGGGTGACACAGAACTAGCTCCAATTCATCAATGTAATGTAGGCATGTATTTCGAATGTAGTTATATGTGTTTATGGAAAAGAACTTGCATGACATCTTTTGTCCTACCCTCCCGTGGCACCGGGTCCTAGTGGAAACTAAGGGATATTAAGGCCTCCTTTTAATAGAGTACCGGACCAAAGCATTAACACATAGTGAATACATGAACTCCTCAAACTACGGTCATCACCAGTAAGTATCCCGATTATTGTCACTTCGGGGTTAACGGATCATAACACATAATAGGTGACTGTAGACTTGCAACATAGGATCAAGAACTCTCATATATTGATGAAAACATAATAGGTTCAGATCTGAAATCATGGCACTCGGGCCCTAGTGACAAGCATTAAGCATAGCAAAGTCATAGCAACATAAATCTCAGAACATAGTGGATACTAGGGATCAAACCCTAACAAAACTAACTCGATTACATGATAGATGTCATCCAACCCATCACCGTCCAGCAAGCCTATGATGGAATTACTCACGCACGGCGGTGAGCATCATGAAATTGGTGATGGAGGATGGTTGATGATGACGATGGTGACGGATTCCCCCGGAGCCCCGAACGGACTCCAGATCAGCCCTCCTGAGAGGTTTTAGGGCTTGGCGGAGGCTCCATATCGTAAAACGTGATGAATACTTCTCTCTGATTTTTTTCTCTCCGAAACCAAATATATAGAGTTGGAATTGAGGTCGGAGGAGCTCCAGGGGGCCCACGAGGTTGGGGGGCGCGCCCTAGGGGGGCAAGCGCGCCCCCACCCTCGTGGACAGGTGGTGGGCCCCCTGGCCTTCATCTTTTGCAGGGATTTTTTATTATTTCCGAATAGATGTTCCGTGAAGTTTCAGGTCATTCCGAGAACTTTTGTTTCTGCACATAAATAACACCATAACAATTCTGCTGAAAACAGCGTCAGTCTGGGTTAGTTCCATTCAAATCATGCAAGTTAGAGTCCAAAACAAGGGCAAAAGTGTTTGGAAAAGTAGATATGACGGAGACGTATCAGTGATCCAATCGATCAAGTACCGAACGTACGGCACCTCCGAGTTCAGGACACGTTCAGCTCAATGACGTTCCTCAAACTCTTGATCCAACAAAGTGTCGAGGGAGAGTTTCGTCAGCACGATGGCGTGGTGATGGTGATGGTGATGTGATTAGCGCAGTGCTTCGCCTAAGCACTACGTGAATATGACCGAAGGAGTAAACCGTGGAGGGAGACACCGCACACGGCTTGGAATAATTGGTGTGTCACCAAGGGGTGCCCTACCCACGTATATAAAGGAGGGAGAGGGAGGAGGCTGGCCCTAGGGGGCGCGCCAAGTGGGGGGAGTCCTACTAGGACTCCTAGTCCTAGTAGGATTCGCCCACCCCCCCTCTTATTCCTTCTCATGGAGGGGGAAAAGGGGGAAGGAGAGAGAGGAGGAGAAGGAAAGGGGGGCATGACCACCCCTTGTGGGCTGCCTCCTCTCTCCCCTATGGCCCATAGTGCCCCATTACTTTCCACGGGGGGTTCTGGTAACCTCCCGGTACTACGAAAAATACCCGAAACGATCCGGAACCGTTTCGGTGTCTGTCGTGGATTTGTCACGATAGATGCCCTTAGTGTCAGAACTTAGTCGTGAGGCCAACGCATCTATGTGGTTGCTTGAGAGGGGTTGAGTGGGACGAGAGACACGAGGTATTACCCAGGTTCGGCCCCTCACGGTGGAGGTAAAAGCCTACATCCTGCTTCATTGATATTGAAGATGATGATCACAATTACAAGGGTGCTCAATCTCGAGACCTATTGACTTGTCTGTCTAAACCTAACTTGTGAAAACTTGTCCCTCTTGGGGTGCTCTGTCCTCCTTATATAAGTTGGGGGGGGGGTTACATGTGGAGTCCTAGTAGGATTAGGATTACTCTATTACAAGTGGAGTCCTAGTCTTCCTTCCTTTGTAAGGGAATATTCCTTATGCTTTCATCTTAATCCGGCCCACCATAATATTAAGCCGACCTTTCCATGAGCCACCTTCTGGGTCTCCGTGTCTTGTCGCTCCTCTAACCCGCCCGCTGGGTCACCAATGAGTCACCATGCATGGCTGGGTCATCAGTGAGTGGAGAGATCTAGGCGGGTCACTTAGTGAGTCGCCAAGTCAGGGCGGGTCACTAGTGAGTCGCCAAGTCCGACCGGGTCATATATCCAGCCGGGTCATACCGTGGGTGAGGGAGTCCTGGATTAGGGGGTCTCCGGACAGCCGGACTATATCCTTTGGCCGGACTGTTGGACTATGAAGATACAAGATTGAAGACTTCGTCCCGTGTCCAGATGGGACTATTCTTGGCGTGGAAGGCAAGCTTGGCAATACGGATATGTAGATCTCCTCCCTTGTAACGGACTCTGTGTAACCCTAGCCCCCTACGGTGTCTATATAAACTGGAGGGTTTAGTCCGTAGGACAACAAGAATAATCACACCATAGGCTAGCTTCTAGGGTTTAGCCTCTACGATCTCGTGGTAGATCAACTCTTGTAATACTCATATCATCAATATCAATCAAGACGGACGTAGGGTATTACCTCCATCAAGAGGGCCTGAACCTGGGTAAACATCGTGTCCCTTGCCTCCTGTTACCATCCGCCTTAGATGCACAGTTCGGGACCCCCTACTCGAGATCCGCCGGTTTTGACACCGACATTGGTGCTTTCATTGATAGTTCCACTATGTCGTTGATAACCCACAAGTATAGGGGATCGCAACAGTTTTCGAGGGTAAAGTATTCAACCCAAATTTATTGATTCGACACAAGGGGAGCCAAAGAATATTCTCAAGTATTAGCAGCTGAGTTGTCAATTGAACCACACCTGGAAACTTAGTATCTGCAGCAAAGTATTTAGTAGCAAAGTAATATGATAGTAGTGGTAACGGTAGCAAAAGGTAACAGTAGTAAAAGTAATGGTTTTGGTATTTTCTAGTGATGATGGCAATAGCAACGGAAAAGTAAATAAGCGAAGAAGAATATATGGAAAGCTCGTAGGCAATGGATCAGTGATGGATAATTTATGCCGGATGCGGTTCATCATGTAACAGTCATAACCTAGGGTGACACAGAACTAGCTCCAGTTCATCAATGTAATGTAGGCATGTATTCCGAATATAGTCATACGTGCTTATGGAAAAGAACTTGCATGCCATCTTTTGTCCTACCCTCCCGTGGCAGCGGGGTCCTTACGGAAACTAAGGGATATTAAGGCCTCCTTTTAATAGAGTACCGGAACAAAGCATTAACACATAGTGAATACATGAACTCCTCAAACTACGGTCATCACCGGTAAGTATCCCGATTATTGTCACTTCTGGGTTAACGGATCATAACACATAATAGGTGACCATAGACTTGCAAGGTAGGATCAATAACTCACATATATTGATGAAAACATAATAGGTTCCGATCTGAAATCATGGCACTCGGGCCCTAGTGACAAGCATTAAGCATAGAAAAGTCATAGCAACATCAATCTCAGAACATAGTGGATACTAGGGATCAAACCCTGACAAAACTAACTCGACTACATGATAAATGCCATCCAACCCATCACCGTCCAGCAAGCCTACGATGGAATTACTCACGCCCGGCAGTGAGCATCATGAAATTGGTGATGGAGGATGGTTGATGATGACGATGGCGACGGATTCCCCTCTCCGGAGCCCCGAACGAACTCCAGATCAGCCCTCCCGAGAGGTTTTGGGGCTTGGCGGCGGCTCCATTTCGTAAAACGCGATGAATCCTTCTCTCTGATTTTTTTCTCCCCAAAACACAATATATAGAGTTGGATTTGGAGTCGGAGGAGCTCTAGGGGGCCCACGAGGTGGGGGGGGGGGGCGCCCCCACCCTCGTGGACAGGTGGTGGGCCCCCTGGCCTTCATCTTTTGCAGGTATTTTTTTATATTTTCCAAAAAGTTGCTCCGTGAAATTTCAGGTCATTCCGACAATGTTTGTTTCTGCACATAAATAACACCATGGTAATTCTGCTGAAAACAACGTCAGTCCGGGTTAGTTCCATTCAAATCATGCAAGTTAGAGTCCAAAACAAGGGCAAACGTGTTTGGAAAAGTAGATACGACGGAGACGTATCAACTCCCCAAGCTTAAACTTTTGCTTGTCCTCAAGCAATTCAGTTGATAAACTGAAAGTGATAAAGAAAAACTTTTTTACAAACTCTGTTTGCTCTTGTTGTTGTAAATATGTAAAGCCAACATTCAAGTTTTCAGCAAAGATTATAACTAACCACATTCGCAATAACGCTTAGGTCTCAAGTTTACTCATATCAATAGCATAATCAACTAGCGAGCAATAATAATAAATCTCAGATGACAACACTTCCTCAAAACAATCATAATATGATATAGCAAGATGGTATCTCGCTAGCCCTTTCTGAGACCGCAAAACATAAATGTAGAGCACTTTTAAAGACCAAGGACTGACTAGACATTGTAATTCATGGTAAAAGAGATCCAGTCAAGTCATACTCAATGTAAACTAACATTAATGAATGCAAATGACAGCGGTGCTCTCCAACTGGTGCTTTTTAATAAGAGGATGATGACTCAGCATAAAAGTAAATAGATAGGCCCTTCGCAGAAGGAAGCAGGGATTTGTAGAGGTGCCAGAGCTCGGTTTTGAAATAGAGGTGAATAGTATTTTGAGCGGTATACTTTCATTGTCAACATAAAAACCAAGAGATGGTGATATCTTCCATGCTACACACATTATAGGCGGTTCCCAAACAGAATGGTAAAGTTTATACTCCCCCTTCCACCAACAAGCATCAATCCATGGCTTTCTCAAAACAATGAGTGCCTCTAACTAACAAGAGTCCTAGGGGGAGTATTGTTCGCAATTATTTTGATTTAGTTTGCATAAAGCATGGGACTGGGCATCCCGGTGACCAGCCATTTATCTCGTGAGTGAGGAGCGGAGTCCACTCCTCTTGAGAATAACCCGCCTAACATGGAAGATACAGACAACCCTATTTGATACATGAGCTATTCGAGCATACAAAACAGGATGTTTATTTGAAGGTTTAGAGTTCGGCACATACAAATTTATGTGGAACGGCAGGTAGATACCGTATGTAGGTAGGTATAGTGGAATCATGTGGAATAACTTTGGGGTTTAGGGGATTGGATGCACAAGCAGTATTCCTGATTAGTACAGGTGAAGGCTAGCAGAAGACTGGGAAACGACCAGCTAGAGAGCGACAACAATCATGAACATGCATTAAAATTAATCAACACCGAATGCAAGCATGAGTAGATATAATCCACCATGAACATAAATATCGTGAAGGCTATGTTGATTTTGTTTCAACTACATGCGTGAACATGCGCCAAGTCAAGTCACTTAAATCATTCAGAGGAGGATACCACCCTATCATACCACATCACAACCATTTTAATATCATGTTGGCACGCAAGGTAAACCATTATAACTCATAGCTAATCAAGCAGTGCACAAGAAACTATGATCTCTAGTTATCATTGCAAACATGTTAATTCATAATAGGCTGAATCAGGAACGATGAACTAATCATATTTAAAAAAACAAAAGAGGTCGAGTTCGTACCAGCTTTTCTCATCTCAGTCAGTCCATCATATATCGTCATAATTGCCTTTCACTTGCACGACTAAACGATGTGAATAATAATAATAGTGCACGTGCATTGGACTAAGCTGGAATATGCAAGCATTCAATAAACAGGAGAAGACAAGGCAATATGGGCTCTTTTGTCAGATCAACAATTATGCATACAAAAGCCGCTTCAACAATTTAATTATGGTCTTCTCCTATTAACCCCCAAACAAAAGAAAAGAAATAAAACTATTTACACGGGAGAGCTCCCAACAAGTAAAAGAAGAACATGAAAACTTTTTGGGTTTTCTTTTTTAATTACTACTACAAGCATGGAAAGTAAACTAATTAAAAGCTACCACTAATTTTTTGGGTTTTTCTTAAGGTTTATCAAACACACAAGAAGAAAGCATAAAAAGGAAATTAAACTAGCATGGATGATACAATCAAAAAGTATGAGCTCCGACATCTAGCAATGAGTGTGTGAACATAAATGTAATGTCGGTGAGAAATACGTACTCCCCCAAGCTTAGGCTTTTGGCCTAAGTTGGTCTATGGCCACGCCTGGCCTAGCAGATATCCATAATAATAGTTGGGGTCGTACTGCGATGAAGAAGAAGACTCCGATTGCCGCTGGCTGGCAATCATCTCCGGATCCCACTGGTAATTAGACTGTCGTGAAGGATCAACTTGTGGTTTCGGCTCTGGCTCCATGGCTGGTGCAGGGTTCCGGTAGGCGTGAATAGCCTCTAACGGAACAAGGTACTGGCCTACAGATAAATCAAACAAAGAAGGAGAAGGCAGGGTAATAGTCTCAGGATGATGTTTATCAAAGAACAATTTGTATTTAAGCTCTCCTTCCCTCTTCTTAACAATAAAATCATGTGCCACCATAATTTTATAATCTAAATAAACATGAGGCAGCACCTTTTCTTCCTTCTCATAATGCCTAATAGGTATGTTAAAATGTGCAGCTAGGCGTGAAGCATAGATGCCTCCAAAGATGGGGCCCTTGATACGGTTCAAACTTAACCGTTTAGCAATAATGCCGCCCATACTAACAGAGTTATCACCGTAGAAACCGTGCAGCAAAATAATAATATCAGGGACACTAAGGTTTCCACAGTTTCCTCGACCAATTAAACAACGACTAGCAAATAATGCAAAATAGCGTAAAACAGGAAAATATATGCTAGTGATTCGTGCATCTGAAACCTTCCTTGTTTCCCCTACAGTGATAGTATTAATAAACCCATCCACATCCTCGCGATGTGGTTCCTCTGTCTTGCCCTCGAAAGGGACTAAACAAACCCGACAAAAATCATAAAGTGACATCTCCTTATGCTCATCATATAAATGAAACTCCACCGTAGGTGGTGAGCTCCTAGAATGGAAATGAAAGTTTTGCACAAAAATATTTGTGAGTAAGAGATACTGATCGCGTTGGTCATGGAGGAAAGCGGTGAGGCCTGCATTCTTAGCCAATTCATGAAAATCTTCATAAATCCTGGCTGCTCTCAAGAAATCATCGGAAGGCCATTCCCACGACCGAACCTCCGCGGTGCGAGGCAGATTATACTTGGGCTTCAGTGCCTTTTCCTTCGATCTTCGGCTCGATGAGCCCCTCAAAAGTCTCTTCATCATTTTCTGAAAAAATCTGAAATTTTTAGTAACTTCGTAATAAAAGTTAACCAAACTCAATAATATTGATAGCAACTACTCCTACAAGTGCCTAGGGCCTATATCATGCATCAAAACTACTTTTGACCATATAAATTTGACATGCAAGCTCAAGAACAGGGTCACCTAAGAAGCAAAAATTTGCAATGAATAAAGCACTAGAGCAAAAACTAATTGGACCAATGGAGGAGTCACATACCAAGGAACAATCTCCCCAAGCAGTTTTGTGAGAGGTGCTTTGAGCAAGGAGATCAAAAATGGCAGCAAGATGAGCTTGGACTCAGGTTTGAGCTGGTTATTCATGTTTGTGGGAGGAAGAAGAAGTGTGTGGGTGCATGAATAAGTGGAGGAGGGCCACCATGGGCCCACGAGGCAGGGGGCACGCTTAGGGGGGTAGGGCGCGCCCTCCACCCTCGTGGGCAGGTGATTGGCCCCCTTGCTATGTTCTCAGTGCCAAATATTCTCAAATATTTCAGAAAAAATCATATTTAAATTTCAGGGCATTTGGAGAACTTTTATTTTTGGGGTATTTTCATATTGCACGGATAATCAGATAACAGACAGAAAAAATACTATTTTTTATTTTATTTAATATAAATAACAGAAAGTAAAAGGAGGGTACAGAGAGTTGTGCCTTCTAGTTTCATCCATCTCATGATCATCAAAAGGAATCCACTAACAAGGTTGATCAAGTCTTGTTAACGAACTCATTCTGAATAACATGGAACCAGAGAAATTTCGAATAACACTATGTTACCTCAACAGGGATATGCACATCCCAATAATAATAATATCATATTTCTTCTTGAAAGTAGGAAGAGGAAGTTCAAAACCTCCAAATATAATCGATGGAATTTTTCCAATAGAGTTGATACTATGAACTTGAGGTTGTTTCCTCGGAAAGTGTACCGTGTGCTCATTATCATTAACATGAAAAGTGACATTGCCTTTAGTGCAATCAATAACAGCCCATGCATTATTCAAAAATGGTCTTCCAGAATAATAGACATACTATCATCCTTGGGAATATCAAGAATAAAAAAGTCCGTTAAAATAGTAACGTTTGCAACTACAACGGGCACATCCTCACAAATACCGATAGGTATAACAGTTGATTTATCAGCCATTTGCAAAGATATTTCAGTAGGTGTCAACTTATTCAAATCAAGTCTACGATATAAAGAGAGAGGCATAACACTAACACCGACTCCAAGATCACATAAAGCAGTTTTAACATAGTTTCTTTTAATGGAGCATGGTATAGTGGGTACTCCTGGATCTCCAAGTTTCTTTGGTATTCCACCCTTAAAAGTATAATTAGCAAGCATGGTTGAAATTTTAGCTTCCGGTATCTTTCTTTTATTTGTAACAATATCTTTTAAATACTTAGCATAAGGTCATTTTGAGCATATGAGTTAATCGCATACGCAAAAAGATAGGTCTAATCATTTCAGCAAAGCGCTCAAAATCTTCATCTTCCTTTTTCTTGGACGGTTTGGGAGGGAAAGGCATAGGGTTCTGAACCCATGGTTCTCTTTCTTTACCGTGTTTCCTAGCAACAAAGTCTTTCTTATCATAATGTTGATTCTTTGATTGTGGGTTATCAAGATCAACATCGGGTTCAATTTCTATATCATTGTCATTACTAGGTTGAGCATCCTCATGAACATTATCATTAACTTTATCACTAGTTTCAGGTTCATTACCAGATTGTGTTTCAGCATCAGAGATAGAAATATCGTTTGGGTTCTCAGGTGTTTCAATAATATGTTCACTAGAAGTATGCGAAGTCCTATCATTTTTCTTTTTCTTCCTTTTAGAAGGACTAGGTGCATCTATATTATTTCTCTGAGAATCTTGCTCAATTCTTTTAGGATGGCCTTCAGGATACAAAGGTTCCTGAGTCACTTTACCACCTCTAGTCATAACTCTAACAGCATTATCATTATCTTTACTATTCAATTCATTGAGCAAATCATTTTGAGCTTTAAGTACTTGTTCTACTTGAGTGGTAACCATAGAAGCATGTTTACTAATAAGTTTAAGTTCACCTTTGACATTAGCTATATAATCACCCAAGTGTTCAAGCATATTTGAATTGTATTTCAATTGTCTACCAAAATAAGCATTAAAATCTTCTTGCTTAGCCATAAATTTATCAAACTCATCTAAGCATGGGCTAGCAATCTTAGTAAATGGGATTTTTGCTTTATCATATCTATAGAGATAATTTACCTTTACTACCTGTGTCGGGTTATCAAGACCATGAGTTCCTTCAATAGGTAAGGGATTAAGATCATATGTTTCTTCAACAGGCGGTAAATTGAGACCATGTATTTCTTCAATAGGAGGTAAATTCTTAACATCTTCAGCTTTAATACCTTTTTCTTTCATAGATTTCTTTGCCTCTTGCATATCTTCAGGACTGAGAAATAGAATACCCATCTTCTTTGGAGTTGGTTTAGGAATAGGCTCAGGAATTGGCTCCGGAGGTGTCCAATTATTTTCATTTGTCAATATTATTCAATAGAATTTCAGCTTCATCCAGTGTTCTTTCCCTGAAAACAGAACCAACACAACTATCCAGGTAATCTCTGAAAGCATCGGTTAGTCCATTATAAAAGATATCAAGTATTTCATTTTTCTTAAGAGGATGATCAGGCAAAGCATTAAGTAATTGGAGAAGCCTCCCCCAAGCTTGTGGGAGACTCTCGTCTTCAATTTGCACAAAATTATATATACCCCTTAAAGCAACTTGTTTCTTATGAGCAAGGAAATATTTAGCAGAGAAGTAATAAATCATATCCTGGGGACTACGCACACAACCAGGATCAAGAGAATTAAACCATATCTTAGCATCACCCTTTAATCAGAACGAAAATATTTGAAGGATATAAAAGTAACGAGTTCTCTCATCAGTAGTGAACATGGTGGCTATATCATTTAATTTAGTAAGATGTGCCACAACAGTTTCAGATTCATAGCCATGAAAAGGATAAGATTCAACCAAAGTAATTATATCAGGATCAACAGAGAATTCATAATCCTTATTAGTAACACAGATACGTGAAGTAGCAAAAGCAGGGTCAGGTTTCATCCTAGCATTTAGAGATTGCTTATTCCATTTAGCTAATAACCTCTTAAGTTTGTATCTATCTTTGCAAGCTAAAATAGCTAAAGAAGCTTCTTTATCAGAAACATAACCCTCAGGAATAACAGGCAAGTCTTCATCATCAATTTCATCAGTATTATCAGATTCAATATTTTCAATCTCTCTAGCCCTAGCAAGTTGTTCATCAAGAAATTCACCAAGTGGCATAGTAGTATCAAGTATAGAAGTAGTTTCATCATAAGTATCATGTATAGCAGAAGTGGCATCATCAATAACATGCGACATATCAGAACGAATAGCAGAAGCAGGTTTAGGTGTCGCAAGCTTACTCAAAACAGAAGGTGAATCAAGTGCAGAGCTAGATGGCAGTTCCTTACCTCCCCTCGTAGTTGAGGGATAAATCTTGGTCCTTGGATCTTTCAAGTTCTTCATAATGATAAGAAGATATAAATCCCAAGTGACTCAAAGAATAGAGCTATGCTCCCCGGCAACGGCGCCAGAAAATAGTCTTGATAACCCACAAGTATAGGGGGTCGCAACAGTTTTCGAGGGTAAAGTATTCAACCCAAATTTATTGTTTCGACACAAGGGGAGCCAAAGAATATTCTCAAGTATTAGCAGCTGAGTTGTCAACTCAACCACACCTGGAAACTTAGTATCTGCAGCAAAGTATTTAGTAGCAAAGTAATATGATAGTAGTGGTAACGGTAGCAAAAGGTAACAGTAGTAAAAGTAATGTTTTTGGTATTTTGTAGTGATGATGGCAATAGCAACGAAAAAGTAAATAATCGAAGAACAATATATGGAAAGCTCGTAGGCAATGGATCAGTGATGGAGAATTATGCCGGATGCGGTTCATCATGTAACAGTCATAACCTAGGGTGACACAGAACTAGCTCCAGTTCATCAATGTAATATAGGCATGTATTCCGAATATAGTGATGCGTGCTTATGGAAAAGAACTTGCATGTCATCTTTTGTCCTACCCTCCCGTGGCAGCGGGGTCTTTACGGAAACTAAGGGATATTAAGGCCTCCTTTTAATAGAGTACCGGAACAAAGCATTAACACATAGTGAATACATGGACTCCTCAAACTACGGTCATCACTGGTAAGTATCCCGATTATTGTCACTTCGGGGTTAACAGATCATAACACATAGTAGGTGACTATAGACTTGCAAGATAGGATCAAGATCTCTCATATATTGATGAAAACATAATAGGTTCAGATCTGAAATCATGGCACTCGGGCCCTAGTGACAAGCATTAAGCATAGCAAAGTCATAGCAACATCAATCTCAGAACATAGTGGATACCAGGGATCAAACCCTAACAAAACTAACTTGATTACATGATAAATCTCATCCAACCCATCACCGTCCAGCAAGCCTATGATGGAATTACTCACGCACGGCGGTGAGCATCATGAAATTGGTGATGGAGGATGGTTGATGATGACGATGGCGGCGGATTCCCCTCTCCGGAGCCTCGAACAGACTCCGCATCAGCCCTCCCGAGAGGTTTTAGGGCTTGGCGGCAGCTCCGTATCGTAAAACATGATGAATCCTTCTCTCTGATTTTTTTGCTCCCGAAACACAATATATAGAGTTGGAGTTGGA
Organism: Triticum urartu; assembly: GCF_003073215.2. Classification (NCBI taxonomy): domain Eukaryota; kingdom Viridiplantae; phylum Streptophyta; class Magnoliopsida; order Poales; family Poaceae; genus Triticum; species Triticum urartu. The sequence continues at coordinate 543,483,682 of NC_053025.1, read as the reverse complement.
GTCGGAGGAGCTCCAGGGGGGCCACAAGGTAGGGGGCGCGCCCTAGGGGGGCAAGCGCACCCCCACCCTCGTGGACAGGTGGTGGGCCCCCTGGCCTTCATCTCTTGCAGGTATTTTTTATATTTTCGAAAAAGTTGCTCCGTGAAGTTTCAGGTCATTCCGAGAATGTTTGTTTCTGCACATAAATAACTCCATGGTAATTTTGCTGAAAACAACGTCAATCCGGGTTAGTTCCATTCAAATCATGCAAGTTAGAGTCCAAAACAAGGGCAAAAGTGTTTGGAAAAGTAGATACGACAAAGACGTATCAGTCGTCATCGTAAGGCTTGATGGCTCCTTCGATCATCGGTAACGATGTTGTTCAGGGTGAAGTTTTCCTCCCCGGACAAATCTTCGTATTCGGCGGCTTCGCACTGCGGGCCAACTCGCTTGGCCATCTGGAGCAGATTGAGAGCTACGCCCCTGGCCATCAGGCCAGGTTCTGAAACTTAAACTACATTGCCGACATCCACGGAGACTTGATCTTCGACAGATTCGAGCCCATGTCAGGTGCGCCGCACAATCACGACGAGCATGACATAACTCTACCGTCGGATAGTGTTCGGAAGATCGCATCTGCAACTACTCCGGCCCTTAATCCGGAGCAAAGCGCGCCATCCGAGGATGGGTGGATAGACCCCGCCCTGGAGGCCGCACTTTCAGTGGCAATAAAGCCGAATACTGACTTCACCCCCTGCGAGAGCCGGGTTGCCGAACCATTGGATTCGTCCCCGGCCATAGGCTCCAAGCTGCCTGTGTCCGTGCCTATCAAACCTGATTGGGCACCGATCATGGAGTTTATCTCTGTGGATATCTTTCAACACTCGCCTTTTGGCGATATGCTAAGATCATTAAGGTCTCTCTCCTTGTCAGGAGAACCTTGGCCGAACCATGTCCGGCTAGAATGGGATGTGGACGACAAAGAAATTCGCTCCCCACCCACCACCCAGTTAGTAGCCAATGTCGACGATTTAACCGACATGCTTGACTTCGACTCCGAAGACATTGACGGTATGGACGACGATGCAGGAGACGAACAGGAACCACCGCCCACAGGGCGCTGGACTGCCACTTCATCAGATGACATATACATGGTGGATACACCCAAAGAAAATGATGACGAGGAGTGGGAGGAGACAGCGGAAGATGACACCTCCAAGAAGCAAACAAAGTGTCGGCGTAGGCGCCGCTCCAAATCCCGCCTCGGCAAAAAAAGTGATAACAGCGCAAGAGAAAATAACACTCCAGTCGACTCCAGAGGAAACAACGACCACATTGCCCCGACGGCAGAGCACGGCGAGCATAGTACGGATCCAATGTCCGAACATGACGACGCCGCGGATAAACCTCATCAACCCCCCTCTGGGGAGGAAAACAGTCCAAACGAAGATGCACATATCATCCCGGAAGAGCACTTGGAACAAGAGAACCTCCGTAGCAGGCTTATTGCCACAGCGAGGAGTCTGAAGAAACAGAAGCAAAAGCTTAAGGCCACACAAAATACACTCAACAGCAGGCGAAACAAAGTGCTCGACAACGAAGACAAGTATGGTAGAAGTTACCACACAAGGAGCTATCCAAAGCGCAAGCTATTACCTGAATTCGACGATTAGGCCTTAGAGCCCACACAACCGAAAAATAAAACCACCTTGTGACCGGGATAGAGCGGCTAACAAGGCCGCACATAAGTCAACACACGATCTACATGAGGACTTGCGCCAAAAATCCAGTATGACCAGATCCATCTATGGATCTAGGAAGCGCGCTCCGGCACAATATCAAAACCGAATACTACAACCGTCCGAACGCCACGATGCATCCAAATACAGGGGTGCCGCACACGCCCTATGTTTCACCGATGAGGTGTGTTGGACCACGAATTCCCAGAAGGATTCAAACCAGTGAACATAGAGGAATACGACGGGGCCACATACCCTGGGGTCTGGATTGAGGACTTTATCCTCCATATCCATATGGCTCGCGGAGATGATCTCCACGCCATCAAGTACTTGCCCCTCAAGCTTAAAGGACCAGCTCGGCACTGGCTGAAAAGCCTCCCCGAAAACTCAATTGGATGTTGGGAGGAGCTCGAGGATGCTTTTCGGGCTAATTTTCAAGGGACCAATGATCGACCTCCGGATGCAGGCGATTTAAGTCAAATAATTCAACAGCCCGGAGAGTCAGCCCGAAAGCTTTGGAACAGGTTTCTCACTAAGAAGAACCAAATTGTCGACTGTCTGGACGCCGAAGCCTTCACAGCTTTCAAGCACAGCATCCGAGACGAATGGTAGCCCTGACAAACCTCATGACCCGCTTTTGCGCGGACGAAGATAGCTGGTTAGCCTGTAGTAGAACCAGCGACCCAAGCACATCCAAAGTCAGGGATGGCAATGGAAAACCACGATGCAGTAAAAGCAAGCGTCGAAATAAAGAAGACAGCCCAGATAATACGGCAGTAAACGCCGGATTCAGGGGCTCTCGACCAGGTCAGTGGAAAAAGCCTTTCAAAGGCAGCAAAGATGGACCGTCTAGCCTAAACAAGATTCTAGACAAGCTATGTCAGATTCATGGCACCCCCGACAAACCTGCAAATCACTGATACGTCTTCGTCATATCTATAATTTTTGATTGTTCCATGCCAATATTATTCAACTTTCATATACTTTTTGGCAACTTTTTATATTATTTTTGGGACTAACATATTGATCCAATGCCCAGTGCCAGTTCTTGTCTGTTGCATGTTTTTGGTTTCGCAGAATATCCATATCAAACAGAGTCCAAATGGGATAAAAACGGATGGAGCTTATTTTTGGAAAATATGGAAAATTCGGAAGGAAAATCAACGCGAACCAGTGCACGAGGTGGTCACGAGGCAGGGGGGCGCGCCCCCCCCTTAGGGCGTGCCCCTACCCTCGTGAGCCCACTATAAGGCGGTTGACACTCATATTTTGCCGCAAGAAAGCTAATATTCGGGAAAAAATCACGGCGAAGGTTTCAGGCCAATCGGAGTTACGGATCTCCATATATATACGAAATAGTGAAACAAAGCGAGAAGAGAACGCAGAAACAGAGAGAAACAGAGAGACAGATCCAATCTCGGAGGGGCTCTCGCCCCTCCCACGCCATGGGAGCCAAGGACCAGAGGGGAAACCCTTCTCCCATCTAGGGAGGTGGTCAAGGAAGAAGAAGAAGAAGGGGGCCCCTCTCCCCTTGCTTCCGGTGGCGCCGGAGCGCTGCCGGGGCCATCATCATCACCGCCATGTTCACCAACAACTTCACCGCCATCATCACCAACTCTTCCCCCCTCTATGCAGCGGTGTAACCTCTCTCTTACCCACTGTAATCTCTACTTAAACATGGTGCTCAACGCTATATATTATTTCCCAATGATGTATGGCTAGCCTATGACGTTTGAGTAGATCTGTTTTGTCCTAATGGCTATTTGATGATCGTGATTAGTTTGAGTTGTATGTTTTATTATTGGTGCTGTCCTATGGTGCTCTCCGTGTCGCGCAAGCGTGAGGGATTCCCGCTGTAGGGTTTGCAATATGCTTATGATTTGCTTATGGTGGGTGGCGTGAGTGACAGAAGCACAGACCCGAGTAAGTAGGTTGTTTGCGTATGGAATAAAGCGGACTTGATGCTTTAATGCTATGGTTGGGTTTTACCTTAATGAATCTTTAGTAGTTGCGGATGCTTGCTAGAGTTCCAATCATAAGTGCATATGATCCAAGTAGAGAAAGTATGTTAGCTTATGCCTCTCCCTCAAATAAAATTGCAATAATGATTACTGGTCTAGTTATCGATTGCCTAGGGACAAGTAACTTTCTTGTTGACAAAAGCTCTTTACTAAAACTAATTTAGTTGTGTCTTTATCTAAACAGCCCCTAGCTTTTATTTACGTGCTCTTTACTTTCTTGCAAGCTTACCCAAAAACACCTACAAAGTACTTCTAGTTTCATACTTGTTCTAGGTAAAGCGAACTTCAAGTGTGCGTAGAGTTGTATTGGTGGTCGATAGAACTTGAGGGAATATTTGTTCTACCTTTAGCTCCTCATTGGGTTCGACACTCTTACTTATCGAAAGAGGCTACAATTGATCCCCTATACTTGTGGGTTATCAGGACCTTTTTCTGGCGCCGTTGCCGGGGAGCAATGGCGTGGGGTGAATATTCTTGTGTGTGCTTGTTTGCTTTATCACTAAGTAATTTTTATTTGCTGTTCTTAGTTGTTTCCTATCTTTAGTTATGGGTAGGAAACACAAAATACCAAAAAAATTAGTTGTACCTACTGAACCAATGGTTGAAGAACCAATCAAAATCTATCACACTGCTGAAGCTTATTACTTGGATCATCTTCGATCCCTATGTGCTCGTGCTGAAACCCCAACTAGCTTAGTTGAGGGCAAATCTTTAGATGAGCATGCTTGTTATGTGCGACACCGTATATCTAAAAAAGGGAAACTTTTATAGGATCAAATTAATACTATGCAATGCTATGCTTGGAATTTATGCTATTATTATGATTTTACTTGTTGTTCTGAAAACCCTAAGAAACACCTTCCCTACCAATGTGAGTTTAGTGATAATGGAATCGTATCTTCATATGCTAAAGGTGCTTATAATTACTATGATGTTCAACAAATTGAAGAATTTGTTGCTTTTAAGGGTGCTTTTGAAATTGCTTCTTTGATTGAAAAGTATGATGCTACTCTTTACAAATCTGAAATTTTTTCCATACTTGAATATTGTTATGAGAATTATGCTTCTAATGCCTATGTTAAACAATATATTGAGTAGTACTCCGCTGCCCAAGAAGAAACTAATATTTTGCAGGAGTCTATGGAAGAAGAAATTGATGAAACTGTGAGTTCATTGGATGAAAAAGATGATGAGGAGAGCGAAGAACAAAAGGAGGAAGAGCGATTAGCTACCCGTGCCCACCTTCTAATGAGAGTAACTCTTCAACTCACACATTGTTTAAATTCCCCTCGTGCTTACCGAAGGATGATTACTATGATGACTGTTATGATCCCGTTGATTCTTTCGAAATATCCCTTTTTAATGATGCTTGCTATGCTTGTGGCCAAGATGCAAATATGAATTATGCTTATGGAGATGAACTTGCTATAGTTCCTTATGTTAAACATGAAATTGTTGCTATTTCACCGACGCATGAGTCCTATCATCTTTTTGAATTCTCCCAACTACACTATATCGGAGAAGTTTGCACTTATTAAGGATCATATTGATGGGTTGTCTTTTACCGTTGCACATGATGATTTTGATAGATATAATATTCATGTGCTTGCTGCTCCTACTTGCAATTATTATGAGAGAGGAACTATATCTCCACCTCTCTATGTTTCCAATACGATAAAATTGCAAGAAACTGTTTATACTATGCATTGCCCTTTACTAGGTGTGCATGAATTGTTCTTTTATGACATGCCGATGCATAGAAAGAGAGTTAGACTTCGCCATAGCTTGATATATGTTGCTTTAAGCTCACAACTAAATGCCAAATCATTGCTAATTAAAATTGGCTTTGATATACCTTGGGATCCGGGTGGATTCACTACTTGAGCACTATATGCCTAGCTTAACGGCTTTAAAGAAAGCGCTGCCAGGGAGACAACCCGGAAGTTTTAGAGAGTCATTTATTTCTGTTGAGTGCTTTCATATAGTTTAAAAACAACAAAAATAAAGAGGGGAACCCAAAGCTTTTTCAAAAAGAAAAGCGAAAGTGAGAGAGACAAGCATTGTTGAAGTGGGAGCTAGCCTTGAACTTTGTTCATGCTCACGGCAACTTTGTGAATCTTGATTACAGAAACTTTTCAACAAAAATAATTATCCCCTTGTACAATTCCATTGTATTATAAAAATAATGTGCCAAGGTTTGCCTTTAGGATGGTTACAATGCTTGTTGGTTTGTGCGGTGCAGGACAGAAACTTTGGCTGTAGTGCGTGAATTCTAATTTTTTACTGGAACGTCAAATGGTTCTGATTCTTTTTTGCACTGTCTTTCTGTACAAATTGTTTATATTTCCTAATTTTTCAGAATTTTTCAAGTATCAGAAGTATGGTGAATGTTCAGATTGCTACAGACTGTTCTGTTTTAGACAGATTCTGTTTTTGATGCATAGTTTGCTTGTTTTGATGAAACTATCAATTTATATCACTGGATTAAGCCATGAAAAAGTTATATTACAGTAGAAACAATGAAAAAACAAAATATGAATTGGTTTGCAATAGTACTTAGAGTAGTGATTTGCTTTATTATACTAACGGATCTTACCGAGTTTTCTGTTGAAGTTTTGTGTGGATGAAGTGTTCAATGATTGAGAAGGTCTCGATGTGAGAAGAAGGAAGAGAGGCAAGAGCTCAAGCTTGGGGATTCCCGAGGAACCCCAAGTAAATATTCAAGGAGACTCAAGCGTCTAAGCTTGGGGATGCTGGGGAGGCATCCCCTCTTTCTTCAACAAATATCGGTATGTTTTCGGATTCGTTTCGTTCATGCGATATGTGCAAGTCTTGGAGCGTCTTTTGCATTTAGGTTTTTCTTTTTCTTTTTGTGCACCATGCTGGTATGGGATAGTCCTTGGTTGATTTATAGAATGCTCATTGCACTTCACTTATATCTTTTGAGTATGGATTTATAGAATGCTTCATGTGCTTCACTTATATTATTTGAAGTTTGGATTGCCTGTTTCTCTTCACTTAGACAACTGCCATTTGTAGAATGCTCTTTTGCTTCACTTATATTTGTTAGAGCACGGGCATATCTTTTGTATAAAGAATTAAACTCTCGTGCTTCACTTATATCTATTTAGAGAGATGACAGGAACTGGTCATTCACATGGTTAGTCATAAAATCCTACATAAACTTGTAGATCGCTGGATATGATATGTTTGATTCCTTGCAATAGTTTTGCGATATAAAGATGGTGATATTAGAGTCATGCTAGTCGAGTAATTGTGAAATTGAGAAATACTTGTGTTGAGGTTTGCAAGTCCCTTAGCATGCACGTATGGTGAACCGTTATGTAACGAAGTCGGAGCATGAGGTGTTTATTAATTGTCTTCCTTATGAGTGGCGGTCGGGGACGAGCGGTGGTCTTTTCCTACCAATCTATCCCCCTACATGCGCGTAGTACTTTGTTTCGATGACTAATAGATTTTTGCAATAAGTATGTGAGTTCTTTATGACTAATGTTGAGTCCATGGATTATACGCACTCTCACCCTTCCATCATTGCTAGCCTCTTCGGTACCGTGCATTGCCCTTTATCACCTCGAGAGTTGGTGCAAACTCCGCCGATGCATCCAAACCCCGTGATATGATACGCTCTGTCACACATAAGCCTCATTATGTCTTCCTCAAAACAGCCACCATACCTACCTATCATGGCATTTCCATAGCCATTCCGAGATATATTGCCATGCAACTTCCATCATCATCATATAGATGACTTGAGCATTTATTGTCATATTGCTTTGCATGATCGTAAGATAGCTAGAATGATGTTTTCATGGCTTGTCCATTTTTTGATGTCATTGCTACGCTAGATCATTGCACATCTCGGTACACCGTCGGAGGCATTCATATAGAGTCATATCTTTGTCCTAGATATCGAGTGGTAATATTGAGTTGAAAGTAAATAAAAGTGTGATGATCATCATTATTAGGATATTGCCCCAGTGAGGAAGGGATGATGGAGACTATGATTCCCCCACAAGTCGGGATGAGACTCCGAACGAAAAAATAAAAAAATATAAAAAAGAGAAAGGCCAAAAAAAGAGAAGGCCCCAAAAAAACAAAAAAAATGAGAGAAAAAGAGAGAAGGGGCAATGTTACTATCCTTTTACCACACTTGTGCTTCAAAGTAGCACCATGTTCTTCATATAGAGAGTCTCTTGAGTTATCACTTCCATATACTAGTGGGAATTTTCATTATAGAACTTGGCTTGTATATTCCAACGATGGGCTTCCTCAAATGCCCTAGGTCTTCATGAGCAAGCAAGTTGGATGCACACCCACTTAGTTTCTGTTTGAGCTTTCATCTACTTATAGCTCTAGTGCATCCGTTGCATGGCAATCCCTACTCCTCACATTGATATCTATTAATGGGCATCTCCATAGCCCGTTGATACGCCTAGTTGATGTGAGACTTTCTCCTTTTTGTCTTCTCCACATAACCCCCAACATCATATTCTATTCCACCTATAGTGTTATGTCCATGACTCATGCTCATGTATTGCGTGAAAGTTGAAAAGGTTTGAGAAACGTCAAAGTATGAAACAATTGCTTGGCTTGTCATCGGGGTTGTGCATGATGTGAATGCTTTGTGTGGTGAAGATGGAGCATAGCCAGACTATATGATTTTGTAGGGATGAGCTTTCTTTGGCTACGTTATTTCAATAAGACATAATTGCTTGGTTGGTATGCTTGAAATATTATTGTCTTTATGTCAAAGGATAGATTATTGCTTTGAATCACTCGTGTCTTAATATTCATGCCATGATTAGACATATGATCAAGATTATGCTAGGTAGCATTCCACATCAAAAATTATCAAGATTATAATAGGACGAGCAGGAATTAAGCTTGGGGATGCTGATACGTCTCCGTCGTATCTATAATTTTTGATTGTTCCATGCCAATATTATTCAACTTTCATATACTTTTTGGCAACTTTTTATATTATTTTTGGGACTAACATATTGATCCAGTGCCCAGTGCCAGTTCCTGTCTGTTGCATGTTTTTGGTTTCGCAGAATATCCACATCAAACGGAGTCCAAACAGGATAAAAACGGATGGAACTTATTTTTGGAAAATATGGAAAATTCGGAAGGAAAATCAACGTGAACCAGTGCACGAGGTGGTCACGACGCAGGGGGCGCCCCCCTTAGGGCGCGCCCCCTACCCTCGTGAGCCCACCGTAAGGCAGTTGACGCTCTTCTTTTGCCGCAAGAAAGCTAATATTCAGAAAAAATCACGGCGAAGGTTTCAGGCCAATCGGAGTTACGGATCTCCATATATATACGAAACGGTGAAACAGAGCCAGAAGAGAACGCAGAAACAGAGAGAAACAAAGAGACAGATCCAATCTCGGAGGGGCTCTCGCCCCTCCCACGCCATGGGAACCAAGGACCAGAGGGGAAACCATTCTCCCATCTCGGGAGGAGGTCAAGGAACAAGAAGAAGAAGGGGGCCCTCTCCCCCTTGCTTCCGGTGGCACCGGAGCGCTGCCGGGGCCATCATCATCACCGCCATCTTCACCAACAACTTCACCGCCATCATCACCAACTCTTCCCCCCTCTATGCAGCGGTGTAACCTCTCTCTTACCCGCTGTAATCTCTACTTAAACATGGTGCTGAATGCTATGTATTATTTCCCAATGATGTATGGCTATCCTATGATGTTTGAGTAGATCTGTTTTGTCCTAATGGCTATTTGATGATCGTGATTGGTTTGAGTTGTATGTTTTATTATTGGTGCTGTCCTATGGTGCTCTCCGTGTCGCGCAAGCATGAGGTATTCCCGCTGTAGGGTTTGCAATATGCTTATGATTTTCTTATGGTGAGTGGCGTGAGTGACAGAATCACAGACCCGAGTAAGTAGGTTGTTTGCGTATGGGATAAAGGGGACTTGATGCTTTAATGCTATGGTTGGGTTTTACCTTAATGAATCTTTAGTAGTTGCGGATGCTAGCTAGAGTTCCAATCATACGTGCATATGATCCAAGTAGAGAAAGTATGTTAGCTTATGCCTCTCCCTCAAATAAAATTGCAATAATGATTACAGGTCTAGTTATCGATTGCCTAGGGACAAATAACTTTCTTGTTGACAAAAGCTCTTTACTAAAACTAATTTAGTTGTGTCTTTATCTAAACAACCCCTAGCTTTTATTTACGTGCTCTTTACTTTCTTGCAAGCTTACCCAAAAACACCTACAAAGTACTTCTAGTTTCATACTTGTTCTAGGTAAAGCGAACGTCAAGTGTGCGTAGAGTTGTATCGCTGGTCGATAGAACTTGAGGGAATATTTGTTCTACCTTTAGCTCCTTGTTGGGTTCGACACTCTTACTTATCGAAAGAGGCTACAATTGATCCCCTATACTTCTGGGTTATCAATCACACCCACAGAGAATGCTGGGTCTTCAAGAAGGCCGGTAAGCTAAACACGGAACACAAGGGGGAGGAGACACCAAGCGAAGACGAGGACGAACCTGGCCAGCAAAGCACTGGAGGGCAGAAAAAATTCCCACCAGAGGTTAAAACAGTAAACATGATCCACGTGACGAAGAGGAGAAGCAAACATGCACTCCGAGACATACGCGCCGTAGAGCCCGTCACCCCCAAGTTCACCCCCTGGTTGGCCTGCCCGATCACTTTTGATCGTAGGGATCACTCGACAAGTATCCGGAATGAAGGATCGGTTGCCTTGGTGTTAGACCCAATAATAAACAGATACCATCTCACACAAGTCCTTATGGACGGCGGCAGTGGTCTAAATCTGATATATCAGGACACAGTCCGCAAAATGGGGATAGACCCGACAAAAATCAGCCGCAGTAATACTACCTTCAAGGGAGTAATACCAGGCCCAGAGGACCGCTGCACGGGCTCTCTATTATTAGAGGTTGTATTCGGTTCTTCCGACAACTTCTGAAGCGAAAAGTTAACTTTCTACATCGCTCCATTCTGAAGTGGCTATCAAGCACTACTCGGAAGAGTGGCTTTTGCCTATTTTAATGCAGTACCTCATTACGCTTCCCTCAAGCTTAAGATGGACGGTCCACGTGGCACCATCACAGTTAGTGGAAATATTGAGCGTTCTCTACGCGCGGAAGAACGTGCAGCGGCTTTAACAGCCGAGCACTAGACGGCCTCACCAACCAGAAGAAATGACAGGTCGTCAAGACCGTGGACACGGTTAGACGAGTCCGGCGCATCACTACATAAACATGAGATTGGTTTAACCCTCATAGACGGTACCAGGGGCTTCCCGCGTGTAATCAGGACTAGTTCGGCTCAACTTGACTTATCTTGAATTTTAATGGTAATAACCAATTTTCCGGCACGGCAACTTTCACCTAAGTTCTTCTCTTTTACACATGACAATAGTGCTACACCCATCTAGGACACGGCACAACAGAGACACATGCGCAGACGTGCAGGAGGGACCCGCTCAAAGGTTTCTTTTCAGATTAAGACCCTGCGTAAACCTTTTTTACTGTCTCTTGTTGTTCACATCCTCCGGATACTCAATACAACCGAAAAGGATGGTGGCATTATTGGCATGTGGCCACGTCAGAACATTGCACGTACCTGGACACTCGGGATTTATTATTAAGGGCATTGCTCAGCCCGGCATATGTTATAAAGACCGAATACCTTAGGGAGTGTTCGCCGTCGCGAGTTTGGCCTTATATGCATCAGCTCCGAATCATGTCTTTGGTCAAATGTTGGGTTTTCCCGGCTCCTGTGTTTTGCTACCTTATGTTCCGCTCTATCGGCTAAGGCGGCACCGGGAGAACTACTGCGATTGTGCCCTGGTTCATCCGGATGAGCACCCCAGTAGAGAAAGCCGAAAACTGACTGTCATGATAAAGCGTGAGACTGGTCAACCACTCGATGACTTAGCGGAATCTTTGGGATTCCTCCGCATTAACGAAGGGCTGTTTCCCGGTCATGTATGTACGCACCCCGTATTCGGACGAGCGCGGAAGTACCAGGGGCTATATAGTAGTCCCACCGTCAAACTCCTATGGCTAAGTGAAAGTGTTAAAGCAATATAGTCCAATTGCCTCGTTCACTGCGCTACCACCTCCTTAATGGACCAAGACGTTGGATCAAGTGTCAATACGTGTTTTTTGCGAACACCCCCGCATTATATGCGTGGGGGCTGAAGCCGACGACTGCAAACTTTCAGGTTATATACATATATACATAAACGGCCGCACAGGAGGCATCATAATACTTTCAAGCAAAAGTATAAACACAGCCTTTATTCAATAAAACATTGTTTTTACAATGGGAATACATGTCACTAGAACATAATATTCCTCGAGCACTGAGCCTCTATCGAACGAGCGCCTTCAAGGACCTCTTCAAAATAATGCTCCGCAGCTACTCGGCCCACGGCCGAACCCTGTGTTGCAATAGTGGTGGCCTCCATCTCTGCCTAGTATGTCTTGACATGGGCAAGTGCCATCCGCGCACCCTCTATGCACGCCGACCTCTTCATAGCGTTGATGTGCGGCACAACACCAAGGAATTGTTGCACTAAACTAAAGTAACTATTCGGCCTTGGCCCTTCCGGCCACAAATGATCCACAACAGACCTCATGGCAAGTCCGGACAACCTATGGAGCTCGGCCCACTCAGCCATTCGCTCATTGAACAGCAACAGATGCACTGGAGCATGGAACTGTGACCAGAAAAGCTTTTCCACTTCACGATCTTTTTGATCCTTGAAGTACTCGGCCGCATCAGCAACACTAGCTGCCAAATCCACGTATGCGTCTGCCGAACTCCATAGTTGATCAAGAGGGGCGTACGTCGGATCTCCGAACTTAGTCCGCAACAAAAAGGGTTTCCCAGCCATGATATCCCCAGCTTGATGCAGCTCCTCCTTTTCCGCTCTGATTTTGGAACGGGCTTCCTTGGCTGCTACCATGGCCTTCTCCAGGTCCATCGCCCTCGCTCGGCTTTCTTTTTCAAGAAGCTGGTAACGGTCGGTGGCATCTTTCAACTCTACGGCCATCTTGTCTATTCCTTCCTTGCTTCGGCAATGCGGCATGTTCGGCCCTCAGCTCTTCGACCGCCTTTAGAGTGGCCGCATTGCTATTCCTGGCTTGTTCCTTGGCTCGGGCAAGTTCCGCCCGAAGGGTCTCCACGATGGCAGCTCCATCTGCAGTCACACCATATTAAAGATACTGGCATTATGCTCCTCTTACCATGTGTCGATCACCGGAGAAATAACATACCCTGTGCCTCGTCGAGTCACTTGTTGACAAGCACGATGTTGGCATCTGCCGCATCAAGTTGCAGCTTCAGCTCGGCAAACTCACCAGTCCGGCTAGACACCGGACCTTCAGCCACCTGCACATGAAGGCGACCTGATTATTACCTGGGACTATAATCCTCTGTTTGCCGCCATTCTCGACGGCAACCAGAGTCTCAGGGGCTACTATCTGCATAGGGCACACCTAACGTGTGCGGTACTATGAAAAACATCCACTATTCCACGTACCTCAAAGCCTTTCAGCAGACTCATAAAAGGTTCATGCAACCCACTTTCAGCGGATGAAATCCTCTCAATCACCGTACCCATTAGCGTATGGTGCGCTTCTGAGATGGCCGCTTGCTCCAGAAGATCCTTCAGTGCGTCCGACCGCACACAGTACGGTTCCAGACTCTTTCTGTTGCTCTCTCTAGGAGCCAAGTACTGAGGACTTCGAGTGGCCAAGGGATTACTGATACGTCTCCAACGTATCTATAATTTTTGATTGCTCCATGCTATATTATCTACTGTTTTGGACATTATTGGGCTTTATTATCCACTTTTATATTATTTTTGGGACCAACCTATTAACCGGAGGCCCAGCCTAGAATTGCTATTTTTTGCCTGTTTTAGGGTTTCGAAGAAAAGGAATATCAAACGGAATCCAAACGGAATGAAACCTTCGGGAACGTGATTTTCTCAACGAACAAGACCCAGGAGACTTTGACCCTACATCAAGCCACGAAAGAGGAGGCCACGAGGTAGGGGGCGCGCCTCCCCCCCCCCCCAAGCGCGCCCTCCACCCTCATGGGCCCCCTGTTGCTCCACCTACGTACTCCTTCCTCCTATATATACCTACGTACCCCCAATGATCAGATACAGAGCCAAAACCCTAATTCCACCGCCGAAACTTTCTATATCCACGAGATCCCATCTTGGGGCCTGTTTCGGAGCTCTGCCGGAGGGGCATCGATCACGGAGGGCTTCTACATCAACACCATAGCCCCTCCGATGAAGTGTGATTAGTTCACCTCAGACCTACGGGTCCAAAGTTAGTAGCTAGATGGCTTCTTCTCTCTTTTTGGATCTCAATACAATGTTCTCTCCCTCTCTTGTGGAGATCTATTCAATGTAATCTTCCTTTTGCGGTGTGTTTGTTGAGACCGATGAATTGTGAGTTTATGATCAAGTCTATATATGAACAATATTTGAATCTTCTTTGAATTCTTTTATGTATGATTGGTTATCTTTGCAAGTCTCTTCGAATTATCAGTTTGGTTTGGCCTACTAGATTGATCTTTCTTGCAATGGGAGAAGTGCTTAGCTTTGGGTTCAATCTTGTGGTGTCCTTTCCCAGTGACAGTAGGGGCAGCAAGGCACGTATTGTATTGTTGCCATCGAGGATAACAAGATGGGGTTTTCATCATATTGCATGAGTTTATCCCTCTACATCATGTCATCTTGCTTAAGGCGTTACTCTGTTTTCATTAACTTAATACTCTAGATGCATGCTGGATAGCGGTCGATGAGTGGAGTAATAGTAGTAGATGCAGGCAGGAGTTAGTCTACTTGTCTCGAACGTGATGCCTATATACATGATCATACCTAGATATTCTCATAACTATGCTCAATTCTATCAATTGCTCAACAGTAATTTGTTCACCCACCGTAGAATACTTGTGCTCTCGAGAGAAGCCACTAGTGAAACCTATGGCCCCCTGGTCTATCTTCATCATATTAATCTCCTACTACTTAGTTATTTCCTTTGCTTTTTTACTTTGCTTTTATTTTACTTTGCATCTTTATCACAAAAATACCAAAAATATTATCTTATCATATCTATCAGATCTCACTCTCGTAAGTGGCCATGTATGGATTGACAACCCCTTATCGCGTTGGTTGCGAGGATTTATTTGTTTTGTGCAGGTGCGAGGGACTCGCGCGTAGCCTCCTACTGGATTGATACCTTGGTTCTCAAAAACTGAGGGAAATACTTACGCTACGTTGCTGCATCATCCCTTCCTCTTCAGGGAAAACCAACGCAGTGCTCAAGAGATAGCAAGAAGGATTTCTGGCACCGTTGCTGGGGAGGTCTATGCAAAAGTCAATATACTAAGTACCCATCACATACCCTTATCTCCCGCATTACATTATTTGCCATTTGCCTCTCATTTTCCTCTCCCCACTTCACCCTTGCCGTTTTATTCGCCCTCTCTCTCTATCCTCCCTCTCTTTCTCTATTTGCCTCTTTTTGCTCGCTTGCTTGTTGTTTGCTTGTGTGTTAGTTTGCTTGTTTGTCACGATGGCTCAAGATAACACTAAATTGTGTGACTTCACCAATACCAACAACAATGATTTTATTAGCACTCCGATTGCTCCTCTTACCGATGCTGAATCTTGTGAAATTAATACTGCTTTGCTGAATCTTGTCATGAAAGATCCGTTTTCCGGCCTTCCTAGTGAAGATGCCGCTACCCATCTAAATAGCTTCTTTGATTTTCGTGATATGCAAAAGAAGAAAGATGTGGATAATGATATAGTTAAATTGAAGCTATTTCCTTTTTCGCTTAGAGATCGTGCTAAAGCTTGGCTTTCGTCTTTGCCTAAAAATAGTATTGATTCATGGAACAAGTGCAAAGATGCTTTTATATCTAAGTATTTTCCTCCCGCTAAGATCATCTCTCTTAGAAATGATATTTTGAATTTTAAGCAATTTGATCATGAACATGTTGCACAAGCTTGGGAGATAATGAAACTAATGATACGTAATTGCCCTACTCATGGTTTAAATTTGAGGATGATTATACAAAAAATTTATGCCGGATAGAATTTTGCTTCTAGATATCTTTTATATTCGGCCGCGGGAGGCACTTTTATGGAAATCACTTTAGGAGAAGCTACTAAACTCCTAGATAATATTATGGTTAATTATTCTCAATGGCATACTGAAAGATCTACTAATAAATAGGTGCATGCGATAGAAGAAATTAATGTTTTGAGTGGAAAGATGGATGAACTTATGAAATTATTTGCTAGTTAGAGTGTTTCTTATGATCCTAATGATATGCCCTTGTCTACTTTGATTGAGAATAATAATGAATCTATGGATGTGAATTTTGTTGGTAGCAACAATTTTGGTAACAACGCATATAGAGGAAATTTCAATCCTAGGCCTTATCCTAGTAATCCCTCTAATAATTATGGAAATTCCTACAACAATTCTTATGGAAATTATAATAAGATGCCCTCTGATTTTGAAACTAATATTAAAGAATTTATTACTTCGCAAAAGAATTTTAATGCTTTGATTGAAGAAAAATTGCTTAAGATTGATGAGTTGGCTAGGAATGTTGATAGAATTTCTCTTGATGTTGATTCTTTGAAACTTAGATCTATTCCACCTAAGCATGATATCAATGAGTCTCTCAAAGCCATGAGAATTTCCATTGATGAGTGCAAAGAAAGAACCGGTAGGATGCATGCTAAGAAAGATGCCTTTATAAGAGCGTGTTCTTCTAGTTCCTATGAAAATAACGACGAAGATCTAAAAGTTATTGATGTGTCCCCTATTAAATCTTTGTTTTGCAATATGAAACTTGATAATGATGGGACTGAATATGATCCACCTTTACCTAGAAGGCGTTCCGAGAATTCAGAATTTGTTGATCTTGATGCTAAAATTGATAAAAGTGGGATTGAAGAAATTAAAACCCTAGATGTTGCTAAACCCACTATTATGGATTTCAAGGAATTTAACTATGAAAATTGCTCTTTGATTGATTGTATTTCCTTGTTGCAATCCGTGCTAAAGTCTCCTCACGCTTATAGTCAAAATAAAGCGTTTACTAAACATATCGTTGATGCCTTGATGCAATCTAATGAAGAAAAACTTGAATTGGAAGTTTCTATCCCTAGAAAACTTTATGATGAGTGGGAACCAACTATTAAAATTAAAATTAAAGATCATGAATGCTATGCTTTATGTGATTTGGGTGCTAGTGTTTCCATGATTCCAAAGACTCACTACTAGGGAAAACCTTATACATAGAATATTACCAGCAGCGCTCTTCAAAATATGACGCTACTGCTATTTAGCAAGAACGCGTGCCGGAAAAACGCGCTGCTGAAAGAAAAATAGCAGTAGGGCATCATCTCTAAACCGTGCTACTGCTCTACTTGCCATGACCTCGCCGTCCAGCTAGTTATAGCAGTAGCGCCTTACACCGTACCGTGCTACCTCTATTCTCCTTACCTGTAGCGCTTTTTCATACCCGCGCTACTACAAACCCTACCTTATCACCACGCGACCGACCCTCTCTCTCACTCACTCTCCCTCTCAGTTACTCTCGCCCGCGCCGATAACCATTGTCGTTCATCGCCGCCGCCGCCGTCGTCGTCCGTCCGCCACTGAGGTAGTCCCTCCTTCCGTCCCTCCTCCTCCCACCACGCCCTCCACCCTCCTCCTCCCACCGCGCCCTCCTCCCTCTGCCTGCGGCCGCCCCCCCCCCCCCCCCCCCCCCGCCCCTCCCTCCTCCTCCTCCGGTCGGCCCCTCCCCCTCCTCCTCCGACCGCCCCTCCCCCTCCTCTCTCCTCCCTCCCTCCCTTGTCTATGTTTTTGCAAATCGTAGGTAACTAGTTTATTTAGCAAGTGATTAATATAACTAGCTTATTTATATTAAGTGCTTAATGGACCTAGTTTATTTAGTAAGTGCTTAATAGAACTAGTTTATTTAGTAAGGAGTTAATAAAACTAGTTTATTTAGTAAGTAGTTAATAAAACTAGTTTAATTAGTGTTAGGATTATATATAAGATATTTTCAAATATTTTTTTCTTTCATATTTTGAACCATTGAAATGCAATGACCATCGATAAGTGGCCTATGTTTTGCCGGAGTGTTTATTAATTTTCCTTCCGGCAAATTTCAGGCGCTCGATGTGTCCTTTTTAGCAAAGGTCATGCCAGATTTTTTGGGTTTTGCTGTCGAGTTATAATCTTTGAATTTTGAACACAGGAGATGTCCGATAACGATGGGATCCCGGAGTGCGGGTACTGCTATGATGACCGGGGTGTGTGCGACAGGTTTCCTCACCTGCAAAATGATAGGTTTTTCACCGTGAAGCTGGAAGAGACCTTCGATGTTCGTACGGTATGCAACGACAAGCATTTCATCTTAATTAATATCATCACTTGTGCTTCTTTTGTTCAACCTGTAATTTATGGATTTTTTTCAATTTGATTAGTACATCCCGTGCCATGCTAGACCATATGTATTGGAGAAGCTTGGTTTTGGTTTAGATGACTTTGAGAATGTGGAGACGAGGAGGGCTCACTTAAGAACTAAACATGGTTACGAGTTTCTGGTTAAGTTCTACAATGTGGTCGATCGCTCCCATTTCGGTTGCTCTAATTGGGAAGCTCTCTGCAAGGCATATGGATTTGAGGAGGGAATGTGAATAAGATTTGATATTCGTCCCGAAGATTATGATGATGATGATAATATCGACATCTGGGTGGATGTGGATATGCCTCCAGTTTTGCCTAGATGTGAGTTTGTCAAACTAATTTGTTAAGTTCAGTAATTTAAGTTGTTAATTTAAAGATATTTGGTGTTCATTCGTACTAAACTTATTTATTTACAATATTCAGCTTATTTCTTATCTTCAAGAAATACTCGGAAGGTAGTAGACAACACATACTACATCTATGACTCCAAGCTTAATTGTGAGGAGAAAGGTTATCTTGTCTCATTCATAGAAGATGTTGAGGCCTTCAAAACCAGTCACTCTATCAGCCAAAATTATACTAGATACGTGCCACTAGTCCATACATTGCTTGATGATAACTTCATTGCTAAAAACTTGGTAAGATTTTGTTAATCATGGTAACTTCATTGCATACATTATTCTTAAGTAAACCATTGCTAACTATATATGATACTATTTTGTTTTTGAATAGAGGCTCCCAAAGCAGGTTGCGCCTAACATGCTATTTACCGAAGGTGATATGCATATGGTTAGCTTACGACCAACTCCTTCGGAGGCTTACCATACTGCATACCTCGATTTCTTCAAACGATGGAAGGCTCAAAATCAAAGAATGGAGCAAAGTGATGAATGCGCACACGCAAATAATTGGAGACAAAATGAATGTGCGCAAGCCACAAGTTGGAGATAGTTTTATGTCCATTCTTCATTACGGTGAAGGACCGGTTTATCTGTTTTATGGTATTTTAGCTAGGAGAGAGGAGTAGGTCCTAAGTATTAAGAACAATTAGTTAGTGTTGATTATATATGACTACAATGTCTTAGACTTGATGGTGATGCTGAGTAGGAGTAGTGACTATGAGTACTATGATGATGATGATGAGGACGAGTTGTTATTATAACTAGTGACGAAGTTGTTATATGATGTCCCATCATGGACGAAAATGATGATTATGAGGAGTTATATGACAATGATATATTATGATGATAAGTTGTTAATGATATTACGATGATGATGAGAAGTTATTATGTCATTGGGTGAAAGAACCGCCGATTAGTTTCAAATGGATGGATCCAAAGTGACCATTGGTTACTTTGGATCCATGCACTTGAAACTAATCCAAGGTTCTTTCACCTAGTGATTTAATAACTCATTACGATGTAAAAACAATCTCTAAATTGCTACTGTATGAAAAATTGTATACAGGTATATGAATATGACCTAAAATTCAAAAGAAATGGAATAGGGAATAATAGTAGTAGCGGTTGTTTTCGAAAGCGCTACTAATAATTAGCAGTAGCGATTGACTTGGAAAGCGCTACTACTAAGTAGATATAGCAGTAGCGAGTGCCAGTAGGCGCTACTGCTAAGCATTAGCTGTAGCGCCTTATCAGTAGCGCTCTTACCCGCGCTACTAATAGGCCAAAAACCAGCGCTACTGCTAGGCTTTTCCCTAGTAGTGACTTTGTGTGATTTGTTAGGTTTCCGTGATTTTGATGATTGCTCTCTAAACTTGCACCTTGCGGATTCCACTATTAAGAAACCTATGGGAAGAATTAATGATGTTCTTATTGTTGCAAATAGGAATTATGTGCCCGTAGATTTTATTGTTCTTGACATAGATTGCAATCCTTCATGTCCTATTATTCTTGGTAGACCTTTCCTTACAACGATTAGTGCAATTATTGATATGAAGGAAGGAAATATTAGATTCCAATTTCCATTAAGGTAAGGTATGGAACACTTTCCTAGAAACAAAATTAAATTACTATACAAATCTATTATGAGATCCACTTATGGATTGCCTACCAAAGATGGCAATACCTAGATCTATCCTTGCTTGTTATGCCGAGTTAGGGGCGTTAAATGATAGCGCTTGTTGGGAGGCAACCCAATTTTATTTTTATTCCTTTCTTTTTTCTCCTGTTTAGTAATAAATAATTTATCTAGCCTCTATTTTGGTTGTGTTTTTTGTGTTTAATTAGTGTTAGTGCCAAGTAGAACCGTTGGGAAGACTTAGGGAAAGTCTTGTTACGCTTTCTGTAAAAAACAGAAACTTTAGTGCTCACGGGAACTGCTGCCATTTTTATTTGGAAAGTGCTATTTAGTTAATTCATTTTGCTGATGATTAATAGATACATTTCTCATGTACATAAATTTATTTTAGAAATTTTAGGGTTCAAGATCTTGCGCTAGCTACAGATTACTACAGACTGTTCTGTTTTCGACAGATTCTGTTTTTCCTGTGTTGTTTGCTTATTTTGATGAATCTATGGCTAGTAAAATAGTTTATAAACCATATAGAAGTTGGAATACAGTAGGTTTAACACGAATATAAATAAAGAATGAGTTCATTACAGTACCTTGAAGTGGTCTTCTATTTTCTTTCGCTAACGGAGCTCACGAGATTTTCTACTTTGAGTTTTGTGTTGTGAAGTTTTCAAGTTTTGGGTAAAGATTTGATGGATTATGGAACAAGGAGTGACAAGAGCCTAAGATTGGGGATGCCCATGGCACCCCCAAGATAATCTAAGGACACCTAAAAGCCAAAGCTTGGGGATGCCCCGGAAGGCATCCCCTCTTTCGTCTACTTCTATCAGTAACTTTACTTGGAGCTATATTTTTATTCACCACATGATATGTGTTTTTCTTGGAGCGTCTTGTATGATTTGAGTCCTTACTTTTTAATTTACCACAATCATCCTTGTTGTACACACCTTTTGAGAGAGCCATACATGAATTGGAATTTGTTAGAATACTCTATGTGCTTCGCTTATATCTTTTGAGTTATATAGTTTTGCTCTAGTACTTCACTTATATCTTTTAGAGCACGGTGGTGGATTTGTTTTATAGAAACTATTGATCTCTCATGCTTCACTTAGATTATTTTGAGAGTCTTAAATAGCATGGTAATTTGCTTAAATAATCCTAATATGCTAGGTATTCAAGATTAGTAAAATTTTCTTATGAGTGTTTTGAATACTAAGAGAAGTTTGATGCTTGATGATTTGTTTTGAGATATGGAGGTAATAATATCAAAGTCATGCTAGTTGAGTAGTTGTGAAACTGAGAAATGCTTGTGTTTATGTTTGCAAGTCCCGTAGCATGCACGTATGGTAAACGTTATGTAAGAAATTTGAAACATGAGGTGTTATTTGATTGTCCTCCTTATGAGTGGCGGTCGGGAACGAGCGATGGTTTTTTCCTACCAATCTATCCCCCTAGGAGCATGCGCGTAGTGCCGAGGTTTTTGATGACTTGTAGATTTTTGCAATAAGTATGTGAGTTCTTTATGACTAATGTTGAGTCCATAGATTATACGCACTCTCACCCTTCCATCCTTGCTAGCCTCTTCGGTACCGTGCATTGCCCTTTCTCACATTGAGAGTTGGCGCAAACTTCGCCGGTGCATCCAAACCTCATGATATGATACGCTCTTTCGCACATAAACCTCCTTATATCTTCCTAAAAACAGCCACCATACCTACCTATTATGGCATTTCCATAGCCATTCCGAGATATATTGCCATGCAACTTTCCACCATTCAGTTTATCATGACACATTCATTATTGTCATATTGCTTAGCATGATCATGTAGTTGACATAGTATTTGTGGCAAAGCCACCGTTCATAATTCATTCATACATGTCACTTGTGGTCCATTGCATATCCCGGTACACCGCCAGAGGCATTCATATAGAGTCACATTTTGTTCTAGTATCGAGTTGTAATCATTGAGTTCTAAATAAATAGAAGTGTGATGCTCATCATTTTCTAGAGCATTGTCCCAAGTGAGGAATTATAAAAAAAGAGAGAAAGGCCATATAAAAAAGAGAAAGGCCAAATAAAAAAGAAAAAAAAGAAAAAAGAAAAAAATGAAAAATTAGAGAAAAAGAGAGAAGGGACAATATTACTATCCTTTGCCACACTTGTGCTTCAAAGTAGCACCGTAATCTTCATGATAGAGAGTCTCTTGTTTTGTCACTTTCATATACTCGTGGGAATTTTCATTATAGAACTTGACTTGTATATTCCAACAATGGGCCTCCTCAAGTGCCCTAGGTCTTCGTGAGCAAGCAAGTTGGATGCACACCCACTTAGTTTCTTTTGTTGAGCTTTCATACATTTATAGCTCTAGTGCATCTGTTGCATGGCAATCCCTACTCCTTGCATTAACATCAACCGGTGGGCATGTCCATAGCCCATTGATTAGCCTCGTTGATATGAGACTTTCTCCTTTTTGTCTTCTCCACATAACCCCCCTCATTATATTCTATTCCACCCATAGTGCTATGTCCATGGCTCGCGCTCATATATTGTGTGAAA
Source organism: Triticum urartu (assembly GCF_003073215.2). NCBI lineage: Eukaryota > Viridiplantae > Streptophyta > Magnoliopsida > Poales > Poaceae > Triticum > Triticum urartu. The sequence continues at coordinate 543,460,819 of NC_053025.1, read as the reverse complement.
GTTTATAGCTTTGAGATTACTAAAGTATGAAACAATTGCTTGGCTTGCCATCGGGGTTGTGCATGATGAGATCATCCTTGTGTGATGAAAATGGAGCATGACTAAACTATATGATTTTGTAGGGATGAACTTTCTTTGGCCATGTTATTTTGAGAAGACATAATTGCTTTGTTAGTATGCTTGAAGTATTATTATTTCTATGTCAATATGAACTTTTGTCTTGAATCTTTCAGATCTGAATATTCATACCACAATTAAGAAGAATTACATTAAAATTATGCCAAGTAGCACTCCGCATCAAAAATTCTGTTTTTATCATTTACCTACTCGAGGACGAGCAGGAATTAAGCTTGGGGATGCTTGATACGTCTCCAACGTATCTATAATTTTTGATTGCTCCATGCTATATCATCTACTGTTTTGGACATTATTGGGCTTTATTATCCACTTTTATATTATTTTGGGACTAACCTATTAACCGGAGGCCCAGCCCAGAATTGCTGTTTTTTTGCCTGTTTTAGGGTTTTGAAGAAAAGGAATATCAAATGGAGTCCAAACGGAATGAAACCTTCGGGAATGTGATTTTCTCAACGAACAAGACCCATGAGACTTGGACCCTACGCCAAGACACGAAAGAGGAGGCCATGAGGTAGGGGGCGCGCCTACCCCCCCAGGCGCGCCCTCCACCCTCGTGGGCCCCCTGTTGCTCCACCGACGTACTCCTTCCTCCTATATATACCTACGTACCCCCAAACGATCAGATACGGAGCCAAAACCCTAATTCCACTGCCGCAACTTTCTGTATCCACGAGATCCCATCTTGGGGCTTGTTCCGGAGCTCCGCCGGAGGGGGCATCGATCACGGAGGGCTTCTACATCAACACCATAGCCCCTTCGATGAAGTGTGAGTAGTTCACCTCAGACCTACGGGTCCATAGTTAGTAGCTAGATGGCTTCTTCTTCTTTTTGGATCTCAATACAATGTTCTCCCCATCTCTTGTGGACATCTATTTGATGTAATCTTCTTTTTGCGGTCTGTTTGTTGAGACCGATGAATTGTGGGTTTATGATCAAGTCTATCTATGAACAATATTTGAATCTTCACTACAAAAAAAGACACATCCGTGACATTTTGGGCCGAACAAATTTTTTCTATCATACATATGACACTTCTATGACGATAATTGTGACAAAACCCGGTATCATCATAGATGTGGTGGGCTCCTACTTCTATGACAAAAAATCATGACAAAAAATGGGCTTTTCGTCCTGGGCGGGCCAGAGACGCAGCTGCATGACATTCTTTGGGCCGTCCATGATGGAAAAAACCATGGTAGAAGCGAGGGGGAGGAAAATTTTGGGGAGTTCCCAGTTACGGTGGGAGGTCGGGGCCGAGCGATGCGCGTTTCTCTCGTACACGTACGCGCGTGTGTGCGAGGCGTTGGCTCTAACTGAACGCGAGCGAGGCGTTAGGCTCTAACTGAACCCGAGCGATTGCACTGCAGGCTACGCGTTACTGAACCCAAGCGATCGATCGATGACTATTAACTGAACCTGATCGAGCGATTCCTTCGGTACTGCTGCTAACTGAAGCCGATCGATTGGATGAACAGTGAGCGTTGCGGGAGGGGGGGTGGATGAACAGTCAGCGGTGGCGTTGCCTCTGGATGGATAGGACCCCGTGGTGTGGAGGGCTGGATGAACAGTAGACAGTGGAGGGGTGCCCGTGGAGGGATGGTTGAACAGGACCCCGTGGTGTGGAGGGCTGGATGAACAGTATACTGTGGAGGGGTGGTTGAACAGTAGCAGTTGGAGTAGCGCGCGGTGGAGGCTGGATGAAGAGGAGCCCGTGGAGGCTGGAGGAGGTCGACGGTGGAGATGAACAGTATCTCGTGGAGTCCCGTTTTGCGGTACGCTACACCCCTCCTGATGAACAGGACCCCCGTTTCGACTGTAGGAGGTCCATTTCCTCCGTTTTGTGGTACGCCACACACCTCTCGATCAACAGGACCCCCGTTTCGACCGTAGGAGGTCCGTTTCATCCATTTTGCGGTACGCCGCACCCCTCCCAATCAACAGGACCCCCATTTTGACCGTAGAGGTCCGTTTCCTCCGCTCTGCGATATGCCAGGCCTTGTTTCCATCGCCTGTTCCGTCCAAGCCGTCCCGATGAAGACGACCACACATTCCGTTCCGACCCAGCCGGTTGGCTCCCATGCATTCCGTTGCCTCCCGATGAACACGACGCATTCCGTTGCCTCCCCATGAACATGACGCATTCCGTTGCCTCCCCATGAATACGACGCATTCCGTTGCCTCCCCATGAACACGACGATGACGCTGTTTCTCCGTTCCGACCCAGCCATGTACACGAGCCCTGGCCGTACGTATGCGCGAGTAGGCGTTAGAGACCCCGCCCGTATGTACACATACGTGGCCATATTTTCTTTCTTGCACCCTGTCCGCTGTACGTATGTGTACATGCTACGTGCGTGCCTCTACTACGACATGTGCGCGCCTCTATGTCGACCAATATGTACATACACGTTCGCGACCAGAATGACAACGCTACGTACGCTTCGACCAGGTGGGTCACGACTGTCAGGCACTTCCTTGCGTGCGAAGATGTAGCTAGGGGGCGAATCATTCTTTTGCCCAGACGCACTTCCTTGCGTGTGAAGGTGTAGCTGGTGGGTCTCAGCAGACAGGGGGGATTTTTTTTCACGAAATACGGTGGCCCGTCCGGTGGGTCCCCGCTGTCAGGTGGAGGAATAATTATTTTGCACGTAATAAGGAGGCAGTTCCTTGCTGCGGCCGTGGACCCAGCTGTCAGCCTCTCCACGTACAGTCCACGTCCGATGGAAGTCGTTCCTTGACCACGTTGACCATGCCGCGCCGAGAGTACAGGGCGGTGGACGACGGCGAGGCCTAGGAAGGGGACGACGCGGAGCCGGGGAAGACGCGGTAGTGGATGCCCATGCGTAGAGGAGTACGAGGGTTCACTGGTTCGGCTGCGGCGTGAGGAGGGAGCAGGCAGTCCCGCCGGCACTTGTTTGAGTGGCAGGAGCAGGAAGAGCAGAGATTGAAGAAGCACGACGGCCATTGGATGGACATCGTACGGTAACTGGAGCTATAATCGTACATATTGACTAAGTTGACAAAGCCCTTCGTCCCCGTCAACTTAGTAGGCCCACAAGTCAGCCTCCCACCATGGTGGGTCCCAGCTAGCAGGGGGAGTATTCATTTTTCTGTGCATAATAAGGAGGCACTACCGGTGGGTCCAAGCTGACAGCGGGGGGAACGATTTTTCACGAAATACGGTGGTCCGTCTGGTGGGTCCCAATAGTCAGGGGCAAACATTTTTTTCGTGAAATACGGTGGCCCGTCCGGTGGGTCCTAGCAGTCAGGGGGGAAATGTTTTTTCCGCGAAATACTGGTGGCGCGTCCGGTGGGTCTCTGTCGGTGGGAACGACACCTATGGGATCACAAGAATCCCTACTACGGTTGCGGGGCGCGGGGTTGTGAGAAGAGCGGATCAAACAGATAGTACACGGTTCGTTTATCCAGGTTCGGGCCGCGAGGATGCGTAAAACCCTACTCCTGCTTTGGTGGATTGTATATCTGTGTTCTTGAGCTAGCTATGGGGCATGAGGAGCTCCAAAAAGCCGAATCCTCCTCCTGGTCGCCTCGGGCCTCCTTTTATAGGAAAGGGTAGCCAAAGTGGCACACAGGAGGTGGAAATGGTACAGTGATGCGAGGTTATCCCTCGCATTACATGACAAAGCGCATTTAATGCGTCTTGCCCAGGTGTCCTTGCTTTATCGGGGACGGGGGAGAGACCTGTCTCGTCCGTCGTCGCTCCCTCTCGTGTCAACACGCGCCCTGGCCAGCGGCGCCCGTGGTGCCATGTAGGCAGGCAGGCAGCTGAGGTGGCGGAGTGGTGGGTCTCCACGAAGATCCACATGCCGCCACGCAGGTGCCTGCCCAGCTGGTTGGGTCGGTAGCTGCATGCGAACGGCAGTGGAGGTTTGACTGGCGTGGGCCTGATGGTGGCCCTGCGGGTGTTCTTGGAAAGGGCCTTGCCGGGGCCCCGGCAAGGGTCTTGCCATGGCGCCTGCTGTCATCCCCGGCAAGGCTCTTGCCGGGGGCCTTCTGGTCCTCCTTGGCTGGGATCCCGCCAAGGATCATCATCTTCTAAAGGGTGTATCTGATCTTGAATGTCTTCACAAAGATCTGCATGCCACCACGGGGATGTCTCCCGAATCCTTGCCCCATGGGGGCAGTTGACTCAAGGGTGACTCACTCTGTAGGTGTGGGGCGAGCTGCCACGGCAAGGGTCTTGCCGGGTTTGCTAAAACCGCCTCCCGGCAAGGATCTTGCCAGGGGGAATCCGCTTCGTCTCCTTTGCTCTTTGTGGGCTTGGTCTTGGCGTCGTTCTACTTCTCTCGAGCTTCATCCTTACCTTGGCTCACCTCCCTTGCCTTGCTCAGTGTGGTGGTGCCCGTGGCTCAGACTGCCCGTGCACAGTTATAGGGGTACAAAAAGTGTACCCCTCTTTTTGTACACCGACAGTAGCCCCCGGGCCTGGGCCACACGTAAGCGCAATCGTGTCCTTCAGCTAGGCCCAAAAACGGTGCACGGGCAGGCGGGGCGGTTTTTACCGTGGTAAGTCTCTTCGCGCGATGCGCTTCCCATGCTTCCCGCGCGTGGCGCGTCGTGGGGAGGCGTGTGTGATGTCGGCGGCATGCGTGGGGCTGAGCTCTGCATGCATGCGTCACGTCGTAGTAAAGGGGGCGGTTTGCGCCTTCCCCATAAACGAAGGGAGGCGTGGAGGCGCGGCCCATTTACTGAACGGGGCCGAGGCGTGGTCTTCAAGGCGTCCACTCCCCACGATCACGGGGCGGGGAGAGGTCGCCTCACCCATCGCCTCGGTCCTGCATGCCTGCCATGTGGCTCTCATGCGCTTGGGGCGGCGAACGGTGGAGGCAGGAAACCGGGCCGCCGCGGGCTGGGGCGGTGGGTCGGTCCTAGTTCCCTGCGCCTTCCGCGTCTTGATTGGCTGAGCGGGGCGGCCGAGCCCCCACCCCATTCCTTTATAAAGAGCGGGAGGGGGGGATGGCGTCCCGCATTCTTTCATCTCCTCCTTCCTTCAGCTTCTGCTCCCCCCTTCCATCCGACATGGAGAGAGGGAATCCTGGTCCTTCAATGGTGGCGGCGAGGGTCGCCGCTCGACAATGCATCCCTCCTTCTCCTGCACCCGCGGTGGCAGAGCCGGCCGCGAGGGGAAGGGGGAGGGGGCGAGGCCGAGGCGCTCGGGGAAGAGGAGGACGGGGTGCGCGCCGGCCTCGCCTCCGCCAGCAGTTCCTCCCCCCATGGAGGGCCACGTTGGGGATGACCCTTGCGAGTTCTTCGTCAGGCTGCACTGGCCGCCTTTCTGTCGCCTTCGTGTCCCGACTCCATTCGCGCGGGAGATGGAGCTGGATCCACCGGAGTCGCTGCGGCTGCACATGAGGGGCTGTGGGATCAGCGGCACGCGGGTTTGTGTCGACTTCCCAGCCCCTCACGTGATGTATCTTCGTCGAGGATGGAAGATGTTCGCTCATATCCACCGCTTGACGGAGGGGCTCACTCTCCATTTCAAGCTGATGGAGGGTGGCCTTCTCTCCATCAAGGTCTTTGGGTGCTTTGGGACCCGTGCAAGGTGCTGCGTGGAGATCTCTTCTGATAGCGAAGACTCCTCCTCGGGCGAGAGTGACGAGGAGGACAGCGGCAATGACGACGAGGGTAGTAGGCGGCAGGATGACGGGTCCGATTAGGTGTCGGGCACCGCTCCGTGCGGCACCGGCGACCCCATCATCCGTGTCGCCGGCTCCCTGAACTTCGCAGGGTCGTCTCCTTGGGCGGCTGGCGTTGGGAGGCTGCGAAAGAGGAAGAGGGCGGGTGGCAAGGCCGTCAAATCGGAGTACGCGGGCACCGACGCCTTCGACGCGTGCTGACGTCCTGTCGCCTCGTCTTCGAGCTCTCCTTCCGGCGCTGCCATCACCATCCAGCCTTCGGACGGCCACCGAGATGTTCTCTTGGTGTCTTCTGCCACCCGTAGCTCGCCTAGGCGCCCCTTTTGCCCTTTTCGCCTCCTTGACCTGCCTCCTAAGGAGAGGGACAAAAAAGGGATTATGGGCACCTTATCTCTTTTTAGTTTGTAAGCCTTCGGGCCTTAGCTGAATTTAAAACTTGTAATCCCATCATTCATGTTTTTCATTCCCTATGGACTGTACTTGAGTGGAATGTTTTTAATAAAAAAGGGATGCTTGCCAGGTCATTTGTTTGTGGGTAGAACCCACGACAAGGAGTAAATCCTAGATATCTTTAAGATAAACATTTCCTTGCCCGGCAACAGGCCTTGCCGTCTCCCCACTTCGCTTGACCTTTCTCACACCTTTGGCGGAGGCAGGGATGAGGTGGGTTCAGGCTCCTTCTTTCATCCTCTCGCTGCCGCGACTACGACCAAACCTGGCCCCAGGAACGAGCCCTAGGGCCTAGAGTTAGGGGAGCACGGTAGCTTTAGGAAAAAATGAGGTTTCACATACCTCAGTCCATAAGGGAATGCATGATAAGGGATGAAGAACTTATCTGAAGCTGTAGCCCCCGGCAACTCTGGTTTGCGTGGGTGAATCTTTGCTCTTGCAGCCCCCGGCAATACTGGCTTGCTGGGGTCTAGATGTTGGTCTGTCCCTCTTCTCTTTTTCGTCCTCAAGTGATCCAGCAAGGATATCTATGAGTCCTGCGAACCAAAGAAGACAAAAGAACGGCGAAGAGACGCACACTCGACCTCTAAGCTAGGGGTTAGTCGCCGCTAAGCACTATCAACCCTAACCAAGGACGAGACTCGACCTAGCATGCATGCTATAACTTAGGGCGCCAGCGCTTCATTTACTTGTGCTCAGGTTCTGCGCCTGGCTTTGTACAAAGGGTTACATGCATCATCGGCAATGCTTGTACAAAAGGTGGCTTGCCAGGGGGCCCGGCAAGCCGCGCCTCACGGTTAAAACTTGCGAAGATGCTCAATGTTCCAAGAGTTACTCACCGAAATGGCATCTTTGGTCTCCAGGCGGACTGCGCCGGGCCTGGTGACTCGTATTACCCGATAAGGGCCTTCCCACTTTGGCGTCAACTTGTTGGAATTCTTGGCCGATTGAACGCGCCAAAGGACAAGGTCGCCTTCCTTAAGGCTTCGGGCATGAACCTTGCGGCTATGGTAGCGGCGCAAGGCTTGCTGGTAGCGTGCTGCTCTCACAGCTGCCCGAAGATGATCCTCCTCAAGAAGCATTGCGTCATCTTGCCGCAGTTGCTCTTGCTCAAGCTCATCATAAGCGAGCACTCGAGGTGACCCGTATATGAGTTCAGTGGGGAGAACTGCTTCTGCCCCGTATACTAGGGCAAAGGGTGTCTGGCCGGTGGCTCGATTTGGCGTCGTCCTGATCGACCAAAGAACCATCGGCAACTCATCAATCCAGCGCCTTCCACTCTTGTGCAGCCTGTCAAAGGTCTTGGTCCTTAAGCCTCGTAGTACTTCAGCATTTGCCCTCTCAGCTTGACCATTGCTTCGTGGGTGAGCAACGGAAGTGAAACAAACTTTGTTGCCGAGGTCTTGGATATATTGCATGAAGGTGCGGCTTGTGAACTGTGTGCCATTGTCGGTGATGACCCTGTTGGGTACACCAAAACAGCACACTAGTCCCTTGAAGAACTTGACGGCTGACTAAGCTGTGACCTTCCTCACTGCCTCCACCTCCGGCCACTTTGTGAACTTGTCGATTGCAACGTACAAGTACTTAAAGCCCCCGACAACGTGGGGGAAAGGGCCCAGTATGTCGAGCCCCCAGACCGAGAAGGGCTAGGAGAGAGGAATGGTTTGAAGGGCTTGAGCTGGCTGATGAAGCTTCTTTGAATGGAACTGTCACGCTTCACACCTGGTGACTAGTGTCGTCGCATCCTGGAGGGCGGTGGGCCAGAAGAAGCCTTGCCGAAATGCCTTGTCGGCAAGGGCCCTTGACTCGATGTGGGATCCACATATGTCTCCGTGTATCTCCGCCAACAGCTCCAGTCCTTCCTCCCGAGGGATACACTTCAATTTCACACCGTTAGGCCTCTTTCTGTATAGGACGTCATCGACGAACTGGTAGATGGTAGAGCGACGAGCTACTTTTTCCGCTTCTTCCTGCTCTTCAGGAAGTTCCCATGTTTGGAGGAATAGGACGGTATGCTGTGCCCACGCTGGAGCCTGGGGCTCGACGGCGAGGACTAAAGGAATTTCCTCCGCTATAGGAGCAGCTGTCTCGACGGCAAGAGCTTGACGCTCCGCCGGAGCTAGCCGTCCCGTGGCGGGCTCAGTGTCCCCGGTAACATCCTTGCCGGCGGCTCCGGGGAGCTCGGCGGGAAAGTACTTGCCGGGTCCTGATTTCCTCCTCTTGTTCTGCTCTGTTGATGGATCAACGAATGGCTGAGTTAGCTGGAGCACAAAGGTACCTGGTTCAACAGGTAGCTTGAGGGCAGCGCGTTTTGATAGGTAATTGGCGATATCGTTCTCCGCTCGGGGAACGTATTCAGCCTGTATACCGTCGAAACACTCTTCCAGCTTTCTCACTTCATCGACGTAGGCCTTCATCAACGGGCTCTGGTAGTCCTTGTTGACTTGCTTGACAACGAGCTGCGAGTCGCCCCTGACGATGAGCTTCTTGATTCCGAGGTCCACCGCGATCCTAAGACCGGCAAGCAGCCCTTCGTACTCTGCCGTATTGTTTGTTGACACCTCCCTGGGGAAGTGTATCTCGATCACGTACTTGTGGTGCTCTCCGGTGGGCGCGACAAGCAGTACGCCAGCCCCGGCGCCGTGTATGGAGAAAGCTCCATCAAAGTACATGATCCAACTGCAACTTGCCTCCTCGCCGGGGAGAGCAGTCTCTTGGGCTTCTTTGTCAGGCATTGCGGTCCATTCTGCAATGAACTCCGCCAGGACTCGGCTCTGAATCGTCGAAGTACTTTCAAACTTGAGGCCAAAGCTGGACAGCTCCAGTGCCCATTCCACAATTCTTCCCGTTGCATTTGGATTGTGCAATATCCGTTGCAGAGGGAGGCGAGTGACAACAGTGATCTCGTGTGCCTGGAAGTAGTGACGCAGCTTCCTCGAGGCCATAAGAAGGCTGAAGAGCAGTTTCTGCACGCCGGAGTACCTTGATCTAGCTCCCTGCAGGAGGGAACTAACAAAGTAGACCGAGTGCTGCATCATTTTCTTCTTCGGCGGCACTTCAACTGGCTGTGTCGTCTCTGCATTGGTGGTATCAGGCTCTGTCGCTGCCATTACCTCGTCATCAACCTCTCTCTGCGCCACTAGTGTGGCGCTGACCACCTGGTTCGTTGCCGCCAGGTATAGTAGCAACGGCTCCTGTGGCCTAGGCGCAACTAGTATTGGCGCGGAGGAGAGGTACTTCTTCAAATCTTGCAATGCTGCTTCGGCTTCTGGCGTCCACTCCATCGGGCCCGCCTTTTTCAGGATCTTGAAAAAGGGAAGGGCGCGCTCGGCAGACTTGGAAATGAATCTGCCCATGGCGGCGACGCAACCAGCAAGCCGACGCACATCCTTGATTCTCTTGGGTGCTTCAATCTGCTCTATAGCTTTGATCTTGTCCGGATTGGCCTCTATCCCACGCTGTGACACAAAGAACCCGAGAAGCTTGCCGGACGGAATGCCAAAGACGCACTTCTCAGGGTTCAGCTTGAGATTGATCTTGCGCAGGTTTGCAAATGTTTCTTGCAAATCCGGTATGAGGGTTTCCCTGTCCTTGGTTTTGACCACTATGTCATCCATATATGCTTCCATATTTCTATGGAGCTGGGGTTCAAAACCAATCTGGACCGCCCTTGCAAACGTCGAACCAGCACTCTTCAGCCCGAAAGGCATCCGCATGAAACAATACGTACCACATGGGGTGATGAATGCTGTTTTCTCTTCGTCTTCTCTTGTCATGAAGATCTGGTGGTAGCCAGAGTAGGCATCGAGGAATGACAACAGATCACACCCAGCTATGGAGTCAACAATCTGGTCGATGCGCGGCAACGGGAAGGGGTCCTTAGGACAAGCCTTATTGATATCTGTGTAATCAATACACAGCCTCCACTTCCCATTAGCCTTGCGCACTACAAACGGATTGGCCAACCACGTTGGATGGAGCACTCCTCTTACCAAACCCACTGCTTCTAGTTTCCCGATCTCCTCTGTGATGAACTCTTGTCGTTCCAAAGCTTGCTTTCTGACCTTCTGCTTGACGGGCCGCGCATGAGGACAGACAGCAAGGTGGTGCTCAATCACCTCCCTGGGAATGCCGGGGATGTCGGAAGCTTTCCATGCAAACACATCGACATTAGCCCGCAGGAAGGTGACGAGCGTGTCTTCCTATTTATCGTCAAGGGTGGAGCTTATGGTGAAAGCCCCTCCTGTGCCATCCTCATTAACAGAAACCTTCTTGGTTCCCGGTGGTATGGCCCTGGGCTTCTTGTTTCCACCGGTGGAGCTCTCTAGCATGTCCTCGACGGGAGCGCTACACTCCGAAGAGGTGCGCTTGCCGGAGTGGGTGTCCGAGGTCTCACCGGTCTTCTTCTTCTTCTTCACTCCCAGGGTCCCAGCGGCAGGAGCAAGTGCCCTAGTGGCGGCAGCTGCTGCAACTGCTTACTGGTATAGTTGGTCAGCACAAATCAGCGCATCTTTCTTATCGGAGGGGATGGTGATGATCGTCACAGGTCCTGGCATCTTCAGGGTGTTGTAGGCGTAGTGTGACGCCGCCATGAACTTGGCCAGCGCTGGGTGGCCAAGGATCCTGTTGTAGGGCAAGGGGATCTTGGCAACATCAAACACGATCCTCTCCGTCCTGTAGTTCAGATCACTTCCAAAAGTCACGGGCAGCATGACCTTTCCCTTAGGTTGGCTTCTTCCCGGGTTGACCCCCTGAAATGTGCATGTCTCTTCGAGGTCTCCATCAGGAATCTGCAGTTTCTCGATCACGGCAGGCGAGAACAAGTTCAGACTGGCCCCGCCATCGACTAGCATCTTTGTCACCTTGAGGTTGCGTATTGTTGGTGAAACCAACAATGGCAAGCACCCGACTGCAGTAGTGCGATCAGGGTGATCCTCAGTGTCAAAAATGATAGGTGTGCTGGACCACTTCAGCGGCCTTTGGGCATCAAATGACGGCTCTCCCGCTGTAATCTCTCGCGCCCACTGTTTAAGCTGGTGGTGAGAAGTATGCAGCGAGGCGCCGCCGTCGATGCACATGGCCTCTGTAGCTTTCTGAAACTCTTGGTCGCCGGATTCGTCGTCCTCTTCGTGATCGTCATTTTCTGGCTTTTTGTCACGGCCCCGGGCGGGCCTATCCTGTTGTTTATCCTTGCCGCGATGGCCCGCCTGGCCGTCACGCTTCTTGCCGGACCCCTTAGCACCATCTTGGCCCTTCTCCTTGTCCCGCCTCTCATATTCAGCCCTCTGCTTCTCAGCGAGGAGCTCAACCTGTCGGGAGTCTTGGAGAGCATGGCCTTTGGTGCGATGGATCTTGCAGTATCGCTTGTCGGAGTTTCCTGGCTTCTCGGCAACTGCCAAGGCCCAGCAGGCGGCACATCCGGCAATTTCCTTGCCGGGGTCATCTGCCTTGGTTTTCTTGGTGGAGCCGGTGTCATCAGATCCCTCGACGGCAAGCATGGCTTTACCTTTGCGCTTCCTGTTGTGGCGCCGACCCTTCTTCGCCGGGGCGGCAGTACCTTCATCTGAGGAGTCGGTTTCCACGCCGGCGTCTTCACCGGGGTACTTCCTTCCCTCTTCAGCCCGGGCACATCTGTCAGCAAGAACATAGAGTTCTGCTACATCTTTCACCTTATTAATTGCCAGCTCTTCGGGCATCTTGCGGTTATGCATGTTTTGATGGAACGCGCTGATGATGGCGGCAGGGTGAACATCAGGGATATTGTATTGTATCCGGCTGAACCTCTGTATATACTTGCGGAGACTCTCGCCTCCCTTCTGGGGAATGACGTGCAGGTCGCTCGCTTGGCCATGGGCTTCGTGGCCTCCAGTAAAGGCGCCCACAAACTCATGGCACAAATCCGACCAGGAGGAAATAGAGTCTACCGGCAAGTGCATCAACCATGACATGGCGTTGGGTTTAAGAGCCAACGAAAAGTAATTCGCAAGCACCTTATCGTCGCGGGCTCCGGCAGCTTGCATCACAATGGTGTAGATGCTGAGGAACTCGGACGGGTGGGTCTTGCTGCTGTAGCTCACGGGTAAAAGCCGGACAGCCTACCTCGTAAGGTAGGCCTCTAGGGCTCTCCGGTGCCGGGTGGTTCATAGCAGGCCCTGCTCGCCTGTCTGACTGGTGGCGCGCTCCGCGCCGACGCTCGATAGTCGCTCGAGCGTCTTCATGTTCTCGTTCCCGAAGGACTTGGCGCTGGTCATAGTGGGTCCACGGGTCGGATGACGCTATGGAGATTTCGTCGCCCGTAACATCGCGACGGGCTGGCGTCCGCGGTACCGGGCGGGGCGGAGGCGAGTGCACCGTGGTCGCGGCGCTGCCGGCTTTCCTGCCACTGGTGCGTGGGACTCCGTTGGAGCGTCGACCCGGGGGTCCACCGGACTCGGTTCGTCTTTGTTGGCCACCGCAACAAGGCTTCGGATAGTGGCTCTCCATTCGTCGAGTTTCCCCGTAGTGGGAGGAAAATCGAGGAGCAACTGCGTGCGCGCCAGGGCTTCTGCTGGCGTTGGTGGCAGCGAAACCTGCACGGATCGCGACGCGCTTCGACTTCTGACCATGTCAGAAGGAGCTCAATCACGACCCCGCGGTCGCATGCCATCTTCACCAGTGCCTCGGCGAGCGGGCAGGTCTTCTACCTCCCGGGAGTGGTGCTCGGGGCTCTTCCCGCGGCGACGCCCGGGGTCTTCCGCGTGATTACGCCGTTCGTCGCACTTCGCTTGAGAGGAGCGCGCCGTCGGCGCTGGCGTCGGAGTCTTGGAGGCCCTAGCATCGCCTTCGGGCGGGGTGGCAGCGATCTTGGAAGGCCCCGCGCCACCCGCGGAGGGCCTGGCTCTGTCTTTGGATTTGGCGGCGTGCGGCCCGTTACCAGGTGCATGAACATCGCCGCCTCCCAAACTCCGGCTGCTGGGACGGTGTTGGTGTTCGCGAACGGCACCCCGGGTCCTTTCTGCGACCGGTCCGCTGCTCGCCCGCGTCGGGACGGGATGTCCGGCTTCCGACGGGCCAACCACCCCCGTCATCTTTTTCTTGGGCGCCATGACGATGAAGAAGCGTCGAACTAACTGCTAAAGCCGATTCTCACAACTGCGCCCCCTACCTGGCGTGCCAAAGATGTCGGAGGGAACGACACCTATGGGATCACAAGAATCCCTACTACGGTTGCGGGGCGCGGGGTCGTGAGAAGAGCGGATCAAACAGATAGCACACGGTTCGTTTATCCAGGTTCGGGCCACGAGGATGCGTAAAACCCTACTCCTGCTTTGGTGGATTGTATATCTGTGTTCTTGAGCTAGCTATGGGGCGTGAGGAGCTCCAAAAAGCCAAATCCTCCTCCTGGTCACCTCGGGTCTCCTTTTATAGGAAAGGGGTTGCCATAGTGGCACACAAGAGGTGGAAAGGGAACAGTGATGCGAGGTTATCCCTCGCATTACATGACAAGGCGCATTTAATGTGTCTTGCCCAGGTGTCCTTGCTTTATCGGGGACGGGGGAGAGACCTGTCTCGTCCGTCGCCACTCCCTCTTGTGTCGACATGCGCCCTGGCCAGCGGCGCCCGCGGTGCCATGTAGGCAGGCAGGCAGCTGAGGTGGCATAGTGGTGGGTCTCCACGAAGATCCGCATGCCGCCACGCAGGTGCCTGCCTAGCTGGTTGGGTCGGCAGCTGCATGCGAACGGCGGTGGAGGTTTAACTGGCGTGGGCCTGATGGTGGCCCTATGGGTGTTCTTGGTAAGGGCCTTGCTGGGGCCCCGGCAAGGGTCTTGCTGTGGCGCCTGCTGTCATCCCCGGCAAGGCTCTTGCCGGGGGCCTTGTGGTCCTCCTTGGCTGTGATCCCTCCAAGGATCATCATCTTCTAAAGGGTGTATTTGATCTTGAATGTCTTCACAAAGATCTGCATGCCACCACGGGGATGTCTCCCGAATCCTTGCCCCATGGGGGTAGTGGACTCAAGGGTGACTCACTCCGTAGGTGTGGGGTGAGCTACCACGGCAAGGGTCTTGCCGGGTTTGCTAAAACCGCCTCCTGGCAAGGATCTTGCCGGGGGGAGTCCGCTTCATCTCCTTTGCTCTTTGTGGGCTTGGTCTTGGCGTCGTTCTGCTTCTCTCGAGCTTCGGCCTTACCTTGGCTCACCTCCCTTGCCTTGCTCAGTGTGGTGGTGCCCGTGGCTCAGACAGCCCGTGCACAGTTATAGGGGTACAAAAAGTGTACCCCTCTTTTTGTACACCGGCAGTCCCTATTGTCAGGTGAGGAATAATTATTTTGCATGTAATAAGGAGGCACTTCCTTGCGGCTGCCGTGGACCCAGCTGTCAGCCTCTCCACGTACAGTACTCTTCCGATGGAAGTCGGTCGTTGACCAAATTGACCATGCCGCGCCGAGAGCACCACGGCGAGGCCTAGGAAGGGGACGATGCGGAGCTGGGGAAGACGCGGCAGTGGATGCCCATGCGGGGAGGAGTACGAGGTTTCACTGGTTCGGCTGCGGTGTGAGGCTGTCATCGCTGCAGAATAATAGGGGGAGTGGGTGAGTGGAGGGATGGCCTGGCCAGCGGTGGGAGTAGTATGGGGACGGTGAGGCCTCTGCGGCAGCACAGCCGGCCACGGGTGGCAGGAGCATGCGGCACGACCGGCGCTGCTTTGGGCGGCTGGGGCAAGAAGACTAGAGGTTGAAGAAGCACTATGGCCGTTGGATGGACATCGTTGACCATGCCGCGCCGAAAGCACCAGGGCGGTGGACGACGGCGAGGCCTACGAAGGGAACGACACGGAGCCGGGGAAGACATGACAGTAGCTGCCCACGCGGTGGAGAGTACGAGGGTTGACTGGTTCGGCTGCCGTCATCAGAAAATAACAGGAGGTGTGGGCGAGTAGAGGGATAGACAGGCCAGGGATGCGAGTATGATGGGGCTGTGAGGCCTGCCAGGCAGCACTGCCGACCACGGGAGGCGGGAGCAGGCGGTTCCAACGGCGCTGGTTTGGGCGGCTGGGGCAGGAAGATCAGAGACTGAAGAAGCATGATTGCCGTTAGATTGACATCTAACGGTAAGACACTAGTAGAGTCGATTGTTGACTAAGTTTTTTTTGAGAAACCTTGTGTACGCATGAACTTAGTAGGCCCACAAGTCAGCCTCCAAATCTATGGCAGACAACATAAAGCCCATTTGCTATTTTTTATAATTTGTAGCCATTTGCTAATTCTTAAGTAATTTATTATGGCCCATTTTCTGCCCAGGACCACGGTCAAAAAGTTCAACCTTATTTTGCATATTTCGGTGGAGTCCGAACAGTTGTAATCCTGAAATGATAAACATTTTTTAAGAACTTATTGATTTGCCAAAAAAATCATTTTGTTTTTGTAAGCAAATAAGACTTGGGACAATTGAGTTGGTTTAAGGGAAAACCAGTGATAAAAATATCAGCGCTGGGTGGGAAAAAACAACAAAAATAAGGATGTAAATATGAAAAGGGAATTTTATGTGTTTTCAATATAATGATACGTGTATATGAACTAGTAAAACTATAGGTAGAGATTAGAAAACGGATGTAGGACATGCGTTTCAAGAGGATAATAGAACTGGGCTGTGTGTTTGATTCAGTAAAAAAACTGCCTGCGGATGTTGTAAGACAAAATATAACTAACGCTGGCGGGCCAGAGGCCAGTAGATACCTGCTGGATCTTTGTGCCCCGTTGTCATCAGGAGTTGGGCCTGTTAAAAACAAAACCAACCCTGGCAGTCTACAACCCAGTTGAAACTTGCTCGACCTGAAAAAAATATACATGCTCAATAAACGAGAGAATTCTGCAAGTACAGACTGATAACTGGGATGCAGCACGGATATTGTTTTTTATCTTGATAATAAGTGCTTGCACTTGTTTCGCAAAAATTGGAGAACTGGGAATTCGAACGGCGGGTGCTTATGCTACCCATCAAATAAAAATCAGGTGCCTGAAAATTCGTTTCGAAACAAATGATTCAACTTTATATGCATGTCCACCCTCGGCATGATGGTTGGAAGCAAATGCAAGTTCATACCAAAAGATCATTAACAACAATACCAACTTGCGGACGACAAGGTAGTACAACTACCAATACCAAACTAACTTATAATCTTTTTACTCCTGGCCCTAGTGTTTGTCTGGTAGAAAATCTTGCAGAGGACCAGCTCCCGCTCCTTCTCTTGCTCCAGGTCCCCGAGGTGGTACTAGTGTATCACCCAGTTGGTCCTCTGCTGGTCGAAGTTCTTGTTGGTGTGCAGCACCAGAACCTTTTTTGTTGCCCGTCTGCCGGCCGTTGACCATCACCGGCAAGGTATTGCCGGTCTTGTGCCACATCGCGTGCATGCCGCACTCCGACTGTATCTTGCGACGTGTCCACGTGCCCCTTTTGAACGCCCTGGAATTGTGTTGGAAGAAATGCTTCCTTAGGCCACTCAGTGTGATACCTGCAGTATTGTGGAATACAGGTTTTAGTGTACCTAGTTGGCATTTTCATAACATCTTTGGCATATTGCAGTCACTTGTTTCACTTTTTATTAACTATCAAATTGTAATTGCTTCACCAGGTCTGCGTCTAAAAACAAAAATAGAGCTATAAACAAATGAATATGTTTGTGCAAGTAGACGGCCGATCGGTGTCTTACCTAGAAGTTTCTCAGGTTGGGTGTAGCATATGCCGTGCTCGCTGTCGATGGTTGGTATGAACAAATCAATGAGAGACTGAAATCTCGCGCTGTCAGCACTCACTTTGGCCTCAAGGTGCTCGATCAACTCCTAATCCGTGGGATCGAACTTGACGCCAGCCGGCAGCACTGGCCAATCCTTCTTCGACTTGCATCGGTAATTCCAGTTATATGGTACTCAATGTATGATCAATCGACTGTTTTAAGTGAATGATGAAAGATTTCGACAGATAAGTGGTACTCCAAATCTGAAGTCCAGAATACCCGAACACGCCACCAGAATTCTTGTGTCACCTCACGCGCAGCGTGTTGTCACATCAATTCAATGTGTAGACATGATGAATAATTTGACCGACGTTGTTATGACCGGTTTGGTCTATACCAGGAAGAGGCCCACTGGGCATTAGTATTAGGGGCTTGGCCCACAAGTTATCTTAGGCTAAAGTTATAAATACTAGTTGTAAGACACCGTTTGAGATTAAGCAATAAAGATATTATAATCTTCTGTTGCCCGGCTCCTCAAGGAGCCGGAACCCTAGCCCCCGCCGCCTCCAACCCTAGCCGCGACGGCGCCTGTCCGCCGGCGCGCCCACTCCAGCCCTCGTCCCCCTCCTCCTTGCCCATACAATCTACACCGGAGGCCTGGTAGGAACCCTAGTCCTACCAATTTGGTATCCAGAGACACCGGCCCGATCATGTCGCTTCCTCCATCACCGACGCGGATGCCAAACACCACCGCCCCACCTACGCTGCTGCCAGCCCCGTCCGCGCCCATGCCGGCGATCACGTCCGGGACCACCACCCCGCCAGCGCCGACTACCACCGCGGCGGAGCCGCCCCCCATCCTCTCGCCCGAGGAGGTCTCGGGCACCCTTCGGGAGCTCGTCCAGGCGGTCAAGGGCATCAGCCTCTACCTCGGTGGGAACCAGCCCCCACCGCCGAGCGCCGCTACCACCGCCTATGGGCCGCCGCCGCCCAGTGGCCCGCCCCGGCCTTCCAGTCACCCTACGGAGGGCCACCCCCGCCGCCGCTGCTGCTGCAGCACTACCCGGTCGCGGGGAACCCTTGGCCGCGTGGCCGGCCGCCACCGCACCACTGGGGGACCCGTCCCAGCAGCTACTACAGGCACCCCCGCCGGCTACGTCGACGCTGGCTGCGGCGCCGCAGCTCCACCAGGCGCTGCCACCGTCGACAGCATCACCACCCGCGCCAGGCCCATGGGTCAGCCCCTGCACCAGGTGCACTTTCCGCCATCGCCATCGCCAATTCCTGCGTGGGCGGCCGGCTCGTCTCTAGGCCCAGTGTATACCAAGGCGCCAGAACACCCGACGCCCTCCCTCCGGTTTGACCGTCCCTCCAGCTCGGCGACCTACGCCCCGGAGATCCCCGACCCAGCACACTCGCTGCCACCGACTGCAGCAGCCCCCGGGCACGGCGGTCCAACACCCCGTCGCTTTGCCAAACTGGACTTCGCCAATTACGAGGGCATGTAGGACCCCCTCAACTGGCTTAACCAGTGCGAGCAGTTCTTTCGCGGGCAGCGGATGCTCGCTTCGGATCGTACCTGGCTCGCGTCCTATCATCTCCATGGCGCGGCGTAGACCTGGTACTACGCCCTGGAGCAGGACGAGGGCGGCATGCCACCATGGGAGCGCTTCCGGGAGCTCTGTCTTCTCCGGTTCGGGCCTCCTATCTGCGGGAGCCGCCTGGCGGCCCTCGGCCATTTACAGTTCACATCCACGATGCAGGACTACGCCGACCGCTTCCAGGCCTTGGCGTGCCACGCACCAAGCGTCTTCGGGATTCAGCGCGCCGAGTTATTTATGGGCGGTCTGCCGGACCATATTCGCGTGGACGTCGAGCTCTGGGATCCCCCCGACCTCCAGACGGCCATGTACTACGCCCGGGCTTTCGAGCAGCAGGCTCAGGCACTGCAGCAACAGTCCGGACGGGGCGGCCGCCAGCCCAGTCGACTAGCGCCGACTCCTCCAGCACCGGGCCGGCCTCCTCCAGCCGCTCCGTCGGTTGTCACCGACCGAGCAGCAGGAGCGTCGCCGTCAGGGACTCTGCTTCAACTGCAATGAGCCCTACATGCCGACCTATGTCTGCCCCCGCCTATTTTACTTGGAGACGGTCGACTACACCGAGGCGCACGACTCGACCGACACGACACCACCACCCGAGGCGGCTGCGGACACGCCCGTGGATCCCACGGCGACGGTGTGCGTCGTCTCCCTCCACGCACTCGCCCACGACGTTCCCATCTCCATTGGTGGCGAGCACTTCTCCATTACCTGTGCAGGGATCGACCTCGGCTGCTTCGACTTCATCCTCATGGTGGATTTTCTCCGGACCCTTGGCCCATCCTATGGGACTTCGACGCGCTCACGATGACGTTCTGGCGGCTGGGCCGCCGCGTCCGGTGGGACGGCCTTGGGGGCGCTGCGCCAGCCATGCCACATCTCAAGCTGGTCGCTGCGTCCTCGGAGGTCGAGCAACCCCTACTGGATTCCCTTCTGTAGCAGCACAGCGACCTCTTCGACAAGCCACGGGGTCTTCCGCCCGCCCGGGTGTACGACCATCATATCCACCTCATGCCGGGTACCCCTCCCGTGGTGGTTCAGCCCTACCGCTACCCTCAGCTGCAGAAGGATGAGTTGGAGCACCAGTGTGCCCTTATGCTCGCCGCAGGCATCATCCGGATCTCCACGTCACCCTTCACCGCCCCGGACGGCACTTGGCATTTCTGCATCGACTACCGCGCCCTGAATGCGCTCACGCTCAAGGACAAGTTCCCTATACCGGTGGTCGACGAGCTCTTGGATGAGCTCCATGGGGCGCGCTTCTTCACCAAGCTCGATCTCTCGTCGGGCTATCATCAGGTGCGTATGTGTCGGTGATGAACGACACCTATGGGATCACAAGAATCCCTACTACAGTTGCGGGGCGCGGGGTCGTGAGAAGAGCGGATCAAACAGATAGCACGTGGTTCGTTTATCTAGGTTCGGGCCGCAGGGATGCGTAAAACCCTACTCCTGCTTTGGTGGATTGTATATCTGTGTTCATGAGCTAGCTATGGGGCGTGAGGAGCTCCAAAAAGCCGAATCCTTTTCCTGGTCGCCTCGGGCCTCCTTTTATAGGGAAAGGGGTAGCCACAGTGTCACACAGGAGGTGGAAAGGGAACAGTGATGCGAGGTTATCCCTCGCATTACATGACAAGGCGCATTTAATGCGTCTTGCCCAGGTGTCCTTGCTTTATCGGGGACGGGGGGAGAGCCCTATCTCGTCCGTCGCTGCTCCCTCTCGTGTCGACACGCGCCTTGGCCAACGGCACCCGCGGTGCCACGTAGGCAGGCAGGCAGCTGAGGTGGCGCAGTGGTGGGTCTCCACGAAGATCTGCATGCCGCCACGCAGGTGCCTGCCCAGCTGGTTGGGTCGGCAGCTGCATGCGAACGGTGGTGGAGGTCTGACAGGCGTGGGCCTGATGGTGGCCCTACGGGTGTTCTCGGCAAGGGCCTTGTCGGGGCCCCGGCAAGGGTCTTGCCGTGGCGCCTACTGTCATCCCCGGCAAGGCTCTTGCCGGGGGCCTTGTGGTCCTCCTTGCCTGGGATCCCGCCAAGGATCATCGTCTTCTAAAGGATGTATCTGATCTTGAATGCCTTCACAAAGATCTGCATGCCACCACGGGGATGTCTCCCGAATCCTTACCCCATGGGGGCAGTGGACTCAAGGGTGACTCACTCCGTAGGTGTGGGGCGAGCTGCCACGGCAAGGGTCTTGCCGGGCTTGCTAAAACTGCCTCCCGGGAAGGATCTTGCCAGGGGGATCTGCTTCGTCCGCTTTGCTCTTTGTGGTCTTGGTCTTGGCGTCGTTGTGCTTCTCCTGAGCTTTGGCCTTACGTTGGCTCACCTCCCTTGCCTTGCTCAGTGTGGTGGTGCCCGTGGCTCAGACTACCCGTGCACAGTTATAGGGGTACAAAAAGTGTACCCCTCTTTTTGTACACCGACAGGAGCCCCCGGGCTTGGGCCACACGTAAGCGCAATTGCGTCGTTGGGCTAGGCCCTAAAACGGTGCGCGGGCAGGCGGGGCGGTTTTTACCGCGGTAAGTTTCTTCGCGCGCTGCGCTTCCCATGACTCCCGCGCGTGGCGCGGCGTGGGGAGGCGTGTGTGACATGGGCGGCATGCGTGGGGTTGCTTCCCGCGGGCATGCGTCACATCACAGTTAATGTGAGAGGAGTCGGCCCGCGTTTTTCCCCCATAAGAAGGAATAACCGTGGGCGCGCTGCTCACTTTCTCCTCTTCCCTTGTGCCTTTTCCGATCTCGAAGCCGCCGTTTCCTCTCTTCCTTTCTTCCGAAGCTTCTGCCGTCGCCCGCCGTCGTCGCTTCGCCATCCCCCTTCCTCAGCCCTCTGAACTTCTTGGTCGCCATGGCTCCCAAATTCCCCAAGGGCAAGGGGGTGGCTAAGGGCACTGGTGCGGTGGAGCCGCCGGTGAGCGCGCTGTCGGGGGACCGGACGAAGTCCGCCTTCTTCTTCCCCTCGACGGTTGATGTTCAAGAGCTCCGGGCCTCCTTCAAGCCCTTATGGGGAGGGAGGGGGGGGGGGGGGGGAGAGGATTCGGGACACCCGGCGACGCGCGTCATTCCTGCCGCTTGCGCTGATCCTGCCTCAAATTGGTACCCTTCTTCGTTGATTACTTCTCTTGCGGGTTATGCCCTCCTTTCTCTGATTTCTTCCGCGATGTTATGCGCACCTTCGGCTTTCGCCTCTTGGATTTTACTCCGAATGCGGTGGCGTGCATGGCTTTCTTCGCACATCTTTGCGAAGGCTTTGCCGGGGTGCAGCCCAACATGGCGCTCTTCCGCCATTACTTCCCTCGAATCCAGCCGGGAGGAGCCGTCTCCGGTTGCGTCACCTGGATCTCAAGATCCAAGGAGGCGTACCCGGACGGTGCCACGAAGGAGAGGTGGGAGGAATGGCGTGGCCGGTGGTGCTGGATTGAAGATGAAAACCCGCCGGAATTCTGCAAGGTCCGCCGACTGCCGCCGGTCCGCGGCAGCGATTGGAGCGATGTCGACACCACTGATGAGAGGCTCACCGTGGCCACCACCAGGATTCTCCGGCTCACCTAGGCCGGACTCACCCTTGAGATGATCGGGGCAGACTTCATTCGCCGCCGGATCGCCCCATTGCACCGCAAGGGGAGGCCAGCTCGGCTCTTTACGAACCCGGCTGACATTATGCGACTCCACCCCGGCCTCGATCACAACTTCACAGTGCTGGCGCATGCGCACTTCTGCCAGCGGCTTTTCCAGCTTGATGTGTGTCACGATGGCGAGGTCGAGCGGACCGGCAAGGCCGCGAGGGCTGCCACAAAGGTTGGCAAGGCCCACAAGGGGCCATTTTTCAAGCTGCCAGCGGGGGTGGTCCCGTTGTGCAACAATACGCGTCGGTCCGAGATCATCGCCATGTTGCCGGACTGTCCCGAGCTGGAAGGATCCAAAGGTCGAGGATGTGCAGCAATTCTTCGACACCCTGATCAAGGTGTACGTCAACGCTGACGCCGAGCAGTGGCTCATCATGGACACCACCCAGGCAGAGCTGGACTACATCTCCACTAGGGCGAGGGAGGCACAGCTTGCCGTGGAGGCCGGCAGCGCCGGGGGCGTGGAGGACATGGCCGCAACGGCGGCGGAGGAAGAGGAGCTCTCCCGGTGGGTGGCGGCCTCCGGGGAGGTCAGCAGCGCCAACACTGGATCTCCACTCGTCGAAGACGCGGCCGACGAGTCGTCGGGGGAGGAGGAGGACACGACGGCGGGCTCGACACCAACCAGGGGAAGAGGGCGAGTCCTGCGGCAGGCTGGCTCCGGTGAGCCGGCCCGGCCCGGCAGGGCTGCGCGGCCTCAATTGACCCTGGAGGGGTCTGGGCGCCACATGAGGGCCATGGCAGCCAAGAGGCTGACGAAGGCCGCTGAGAAGAAGAAGACAACAGCCCCTTCCGCATCCGAGCCCGCACAAACCCCGCCGCCTCCTTCGCCTCCTCCGGCAGGCGTCGACTCGAATGATGATGCGAAGCTCCCTTTTGATCTCGGGCCTCTCAGCCCGGAGAGGAAAAGGAAACTGGTGGAAGAGGAGGAGACGGATGACGAGTAAGTTCTCCGTTCCTTACTGTCATTTTCATTTCCATGAATTAGGTTGCTTGTCTTGATCCATTTTTGCTTCCGTAGGGAGACAGAGACATTGCCCAGAGGGCGAAGAGGGCGAGGACCTCGGCGAGCAGCCAGCCCCCGGCTGGGGCTTCAAAGACACCACTGGTGGTGCTGAGTAGCCCGGACAGCAGCCCCCGGTGCAGCCCCCAGCGTAAGTTCGTCATCCTCTTATTACTCGACATGTGGTAGGTGCTCGATGCTATGATGCTGACCTTGCCGGGTTTGCAGGAGGGGAGCGGCAGCAGGAGGAGCCACAGAGGACTACTCCTAACACACCACCCCCATCGACTACGCCACCGTGGGGGGCATCCCCGGCAAGGGCATCAGGCATGGAGCCTACACCCATGGAGGAAGAGGGGAACTTGGGCGCTGGTGGCTCTGCCACGGCGCCAAATGCTGGCGGAGAGGGGACTTCTGCTTCACAGCCTGGCACTGGTGAGTTGCCTATCCTTCGTCTCTGTTTTTCCCTTATCCTTTCCTTGGCTTCATTTCTCCTGTTGCTGCCCAGGCCCTCCTTCAACAGGTATGGAGGACATGGATACCGTTGCTAGGAACATTGCTGAGGAGGCCGCCAAGGATGCTGCCGACGACACCGTGGCGGGGGCCGCCAAGGCGACCGGCGAGGCTTCTGCCGAGGGTAGCAGCGGTGGGGCCGGCATGGCCTCCGCCGAGGAAGAGGTGGTGGGTGACCAGCCTCCCTCCTCCTCAACCTCGGGCCCCGGCATGTATCTGAAGGTGGGCGACGGCCTCTTCGTCCACCTCCCAGGGGCGTCAAGCCGGGCGCCCGCCGAAGGGGAAGTTTTCGACGGCGAGGTGCTTGCCGCCACTGGGCTCGAGGTGGTTGATGAGTTGGGCGTTGGCGGCGATGGTTCCCCAGAAGAGCAGCTCTTCCGCGCCATGGGGGCCAATTTCCGGAAGCTCCAAGTGCTCTACCGTGCTCGCCTAGACAAGGTCAAGTCTAGGATGGCAACGGTGACAACGCGGAGGTGGACTTCAAGGCGCGCGTTGCCGAGACGCAGACCTGGTTCCACCAGGCTCGTGAGGAGCAGAGGGCCTTTCAGGAGAAATTGGCCGAGCGCGATGTGGAGCTCACCATGAGGATGGATGACATTGAGAAGGCCCAGGAAAAGGTGGCGAACTTGGCTGGCGCGGCCGAGGCCACCCAGAACCAGCATCAAGCCACCTTGGATTCCTAGGAAGAGGACCTCACCGCGCGTGAGGCGAAGCTTGCCGCAGTGCTCCGTGGCAAGGATGAGGAGCTCGAGGCCCTTGTCGCGCGGCAGACTCGCGAGCTAGAGCAGAGGCACAAGGAGGCACTCGATGCCCGGGCTCTGGCCCATGTCGGCAAGGTAAGCGAGTTGGAGGTGGCGCAGGATGAGCTAAAGGAGCAGGCCCTGAAGCTGTCCAACGAGAAGAGCATGCTCAACAGCGCCTCGGTGGAGGCGCAAGGAGCGGTCATCAGTAAGGCTGGGGAGCTCTCCAAAGCGCAAAACTCCGTCAGAGACCTCAAGCTGAAGCTGGAGGATCTCGAGAAGACGCTGTCGGAGGGCAGAGCTCCGGAGGAGACCTTGACCAGGAGCCTGGAGGAGGAGAAGCAGCAGCGGGCGAACGAGGCCGCCTCCCACCAGGATTATGTGGCGGGAGAGAACAGATGGATCAGCCGCCTGGAGGAGGTCGCCAGCACGGTCACCTCGTAGTTGGCCACCATGGGGATGCCACACGTGAGGTATGCCCCTGAGCGCAGCGGGACCGTCAACACCAATTGACCCTGTTCTTCGAGGGCGTCCTCGAAGCCTTGGCATATCTTCACTCGAACAGGGCGGCCACGCTAGCCGAGGAGGCCCAGCGACTCTGCCGGAGGGTCGTGACCAAGGTCCTCACCAAGACGGCGTACTGGAATCCCGATCTTGACTTCGCGGCCGTGATGAAGAGCTTGCCGGATGGTGCTGACCTCACGGTGCTCAAGGAGCGCATCAAGCCCATCACCGACTACATCGACGAAATCAAGAGGGTGGAAGGCCAGCGTCGGGATTAGGCATCCCGTTCTTCTTCGCCGCTGCGGGTTCCCGACCAAGACAAATTTTATCTTTAGTTAGAACCGCAGCAATGATGTGATGTAATATAACTTTGCAGTACTCTTAATTTTCATGCATGTTATTTCCTCGTTCAATTCCTCTTTGTATGCGCGCCGTACGCCGATTGGGAAGGCTTGCCAGCGCGGAAGCCCCTAGCGGCGCTTTGGAGACGGATCCCCACGGCCAGCCGGGTACGCGTGCTGCCGGACGAGCCACCTTTCCGTTCTGAACGCGGCCGCTCGAACTGTCGAGTTTGACTCGAGTGAGAATCGGGGGCGTTGCAGATCGCGGAAGGCTACTCTGCCATTCTCGACGCAGCCGCTTGAGCTATTGAGCGGACTCGAAACAGGGAAAGGGCGTTGCCCATCATGGTAGAGCCCCCTGGCGTGCAAGTTTCTCATACAAAGGAAATATCTCCGGGGGGAATAACCTCAAATAAGAAGGTAGCATAAATAAGGGTTTAGTGCAACTTAGCTTCTGTTTGCGATCGCTCGAGTGTCAATCTTCTGGCCTCCTTTCTTCTTCAAGGGTCATGAAGATGAAGGAGTGTTGGGCTAACTGCTAGAGCCGATTCACACAACTATGCCCCCTACCTGGCGCGCCAAATATGCCGGTGATGAACGACACCTATGGGATCACAAGAATCCCTACTACCATTGCGGGGCGCGGGGTCGTGAGAAGAGCGGATCAAACAGATAGCACACGGTTCGTTTATCCAGGTTCGGGCCGCGGGGATGCGTAAAACCCTACTCCTGCTTTGGTGGATTGTATATCTGTGTTACTAGCTATGGGGCGTGAGGAGATCCAAAAAGCCGAATCCTTTTCGTGGTCGCCTCGGGCCTCCTTTTATAGGGAAAGGGGTAGCCACAGTGGCACACAGGAGGTGGAAAGGGAACAGTGATGCGAGGTTATCCCTCGCATTACATGACAAGGCGCATTTAATGCGTCTTGCCCAGGTGTCCTTGATTTATCAGGGAAGGGGGGAGAGCCCTGTCTCGTCCATCGCCGCTCCCTCTCGTGTCGACACGCGCCCTGGCCAGCGGCGCCCGCGGTGCCACGTAGGCAGGCAGGCAGCTGAGGTGGCGCAGTGGTGGGTCTCCATGAAGATTTGCATGCCGCCACGCAGGTGCCTGCCCGGCTGGTTGGGCGGCAGCTGCATGCGAATGGTGGTGGAGGTTTGACTGGCGTGGGCTTGATGGTGGCCCTACGGGTGTTCTCGGCAAGCGCCTTGCCGGGGCCCCGGCAAGGGTCTTGTCGTGGCGCCTGCTGTCATCCCCGGCAAGGCTCTTGCCGGGGGCCTTATGGTCCTCCTCGGCTGGGATCCCGCTGAGGATCATCGTCTTCTAAAGGATGTATCTGATCTTGAATGCCTTCACAAAGATCTACATGCCACCACGGGGATGTCTCACGAATCCTTGCCCCATGGGGGCAGTGGACTCAAGGGTGACTCACTCAATAGGTGTGGGGCGAGCTGCCATGGCAAGGGTCTTGCCGGGCTTGCTAGAACCGCCTCCCGGCAAAGATCTTGCCGGGGGGATCCGCTTCGTCCCCTTTTCTCTTTGTGGTCTTGGTCTTGGCGTCGTTCTGCTTCTCCTGAGCTTTGGCCTTACCTTGGCTCACCTCCCTTGCCTTGCTCAGTGTGGTGTTGCCCGTGGCTCAGACTACCCGTGCACAGTTATAGGGGTACAAAAAGTGTACCCCTCTTTTTGTACACCGACAGTATGCATCCCGACGACATTGCCAAGACGGTGTTTCGCACTCACCATGGCCACTTCGAGTTCTTGGTGATGCCCTTCGGCCTCGCCAACACCCCAGCGACTTTCCAGGCCCTGATGAACAACGTCCTCCGGCCCTACTTACGGCGGTTTGTGCTTGTTTTCTTTGATGACATTCTTATCTATAGCGCCACCTGGGCCGAGCACCTCCAACATGTCGCCATCGTCTTCAACGAGCTTCGGGCGCACCACCTCCACCTTAAGCGCTCTAAGTGCTCGTTCGGGACACCTACCGTCGCCTACCTCGGCCATGTCATATCTGCCGACGGGGTGGCTATGGACGCCGACAAGGTGGTGGTCGTCCCCGCGTGGCCAACACCCCGCTCACCGCGGGCTCTCCGCAGGTGTAGCACCCTCGATGCGGCTAAATCTCCCACGTGTCGAAGCACAACTTAGAGGCATAACCGCATTGAAAGCAATGTCGCAAGTGAGGTAATCTTCGCAAACAACCCATGTAATACAATAAGGGAAAAGATACATAGTTGGTTTACAATCGCCACTTCACACAATACACGAGTAAAGCATTACATCAACCAGAAACAATCAAGGTCCGACTACGGAACCAAAATGAAAGAAGACTACCCCAAATGCTACACAGATCCCCGATCGACCCCAACTGGGCTCCACTACTGATCAACTAGAACGAAACAACACAAAGGACAAGATCTTCATCGAGCTCCTCCTTGAGCTTGGTTACGGCACCTGCACGGTATCATCGGCACCTGCAAACTGGTTTTGGAAGTATCTGTGAGTCACGGGGACTCAGCAATCTCACACCCTCGCGATCAAGACTATTTAAGCTTATGGGTAAGGTAAAGGTATGAGGTGGAGCTGCAGCAAGTGACTAGCATATATGGTGGCTAACATACGCAAATGAGAGCGAGAAGAGAAGGCAAAGCACGATCGAGAAACTATGATCAAGAAGTGATCCTAGAACAACCTACGTCAAGCATAACTCCAACACCGTGTTCACTTCCCGGACTCTGCCGAGAAGAGACCATCACGGTTACACACGCAGTTGATGCATTTTAATTAAGTTAAACTTCAGGTTTTCTACAACCGGACATTAACAAATTCCCATCTGCCCATAACCGCGGGCACGGCTTTCGAACATTCAAATCCCTGCAGGGGTGTCCCAACTTAGCCCATGACAAGCTCTCATGGTCAACGAAGGATATTCCTTCTAGCGGGAAGACCCGATCAGACTCGGAATCCCGGTTACAAGACATTTCGAGAATGGTAAAACAAGACCAGCAAAGCCACCCAGATGTGCCGACAAATCCCGATAGGAGCTGCACATATCTCGTTCTCAGGGCACACCGGATGAGCAAGACGTCGGGTGGGCCAGCCCAGAGTTGCCCCTGGTAGCTCCGGACATCGCTTAGTTGGACCAACACTCAGAGGAGCACTGGCCCGGGGGGGTTTAATAAAGATGACCCTTGGGCAGGCCTACCCAAGGGAAAGAAAATGGCTAGGTGGCTAATGATAAAACCAATGTTGGGTCTTGCTGGAAGAGCTTTATTCAAGGCGAACTGTCAAGGGGTTCCCATTATTACCCAACCGCGTAAGGAACGCAAAATCCGGGAACATAACACCGATATGACGGAAACTAGGGCGGCAAGAGTGGAACAAAACACTATGAAAAAGGTCAAGCCTTCCACCCTTTACCAAGTATATAGATGCATTAAGATAACAAGATAATATAATGATATCCCAACAAGAAAATAATGTTCCAACAAGGAACGGTCTCCAATCTTCACCTGCAACTAGCAACGCTATAAGAGGGGCTGAGCAAAGCGGTAACATAGCCAATCAACGGTTGCTAGGATATGGTGGGTTAGAGGTTTGGCATGGCAATTTGGGAGGCATGATAAGCAAGTGGTAGCCATCGTAGCATAGGCATAGCAAAAGAGCGAGCATCTAGCAAAGCAAAGATAGAAGTGATTTCGAGGGTATGATCATCTTGCCTGAAATCCCGCAAGGAAGAAGAACGAGTCCATGAAGAATACAAACAGACGTAGACGAACGGGTCCTCACAATCGCGACGTTACCGGAACCAACCCGAAGAAGCAAACACCGGAAAGAAGCACACAACATAGTAAACAACCAACACACGAACATGGGATGATATGCGGGATGCGGTATGCGATGCATATGCATGATTTTACAAGGAATGATTGAACCTGGCCTCAACTTGGAAATCCAAGAGTGCCACTGGAAAGGTGAGGTGATTTCGGTGGAAATCGATATAAAGAACACCGGAATCGGAGGTACGGTTTGGAAATGGCAAGCAAAACAAATATGGCACCGGTCTGCGATAAACAGCAAGTAGCCATCTAAATGCAACAAGTTAAATATGCTACAGCACCCAAACATGGCAACAAAATACATGGCAGGGATCCATTCATGATGCTTGACAAAAGATGAACACTGAGCTATGGCCAATTCATCCATTAATAGGTTCAAACAAGCATGGCAAAAATGCAAACGATAATAGGTTTCAGACTTAGTGAAATTAACACAAGTCTGGAATTTCAGATCAGGTAGCACACTTTGGAGCAAGAAAAACATATGCTACAGGAACTTAACATGGCAAAGCAAAGCATGGCATGGAGCTACTCAAAGAGCTTAACAAAAGTCCCTTAGTGACCTTGAGCCAAAAGGGATCAGAAAATGCAATTGCAAGCATGTGAACATGGCAAAAACATAATCAGATCTCAGACTTAGTGAAAAACTGGAGCATGCAAATCAGATATCAAGTAGGCATGTTTACGAGCTCGATGCACTCACTACAGAGCAAGGAATGACAAACTAAGCATACACCCATCAAGAATACACATAATATAAGCTAGACATGGCAAGAACAACAACATAGCATGCACGGATCAACAACAACATCCTCGGCAAAATCGCTAACAAGTAGACAATCTACCCAGATTCACGAAATAGCAAAAGTAGAGCTCAATTGACTTAAGCTAGGGTGCTCCATAATGCAAACAAAGACATGGATGGATAGAGCACTACAAGATTAACAAATCACCCTTACTGATCATCCTCAAAAGAGGCACGGATCACTAGGAAACAACATGAACATATGGCATATTGATAAAAACAGATCAAGTACTTAGTGGAATTGCTAAGTCCCTGAAATCAGCATTAACGAATGCACCACTTTGCAAGCTTGTGCTAGTCACCACACATATCACAAAAATACATGGATTTCACCTTTGGAAAGATGACAAAGCATATAACAAAAACATATGTAGAGCTCAGGGGCATATCATGCACACATAAATCATGGCAAAAAAATGACAAATAGCTATTTGGAGTAGCAGATCTGACAATTAACTCAAATAGCACTCTTCCAACAACATTTCAGGCATCAAGATGAGCTCAAATGAAAATGATGCAATGAGATGAAATGATGTACTCTCTGAGACGAACATTTTGATATGCTACACGCCCAAAACGGATCTAAGGATGCAAAGATACAGCATGATGAACATGGGCATCTGAAACTGGTATCTTGGAATTGTTCCGATCGATTTGTGACGAGAACATTGTTCTTGGTGCCTCCTATCATTTAGGGGTTGTGGCAGTGCCCCGGGGAGTTGAGCTCCGAGGTGTTGTCGTCACAATTTTATCGTTGCAGTTCTGGAATACCTGAGTTTAGTACGCCGACATCGAAAATCTCTTTTATGCAGTTGTTGGTGAGATAACCTCGATGCCACCCCGTACTGGGGCGGGAGTTCGGGAGTATTTCCATAACTTGTATAACAGATGCTTTTCGAAGGTTGAGGTAGACGATTTCCGAAGGTTTCTTGGTTATGTGTTGAAGGATGGATACAGCTGGATGTAGGATTTGCTAGATTTGGCTGAGATATTATGCTTCCCCTGTATCCCCAACACCTGATTGCATAACCAGAAAATTTCAGGAGTTTATAAGTGGGAATTCAAGTAGCTGTTAGGATATCTTTCCGATGGATGTATGATATGAAATTGGGGTTCGACGTCTAGTGGTCCGCCTATTCACGGTTGGTTTTACAGTGGTCTCGTTGTGTCTTAAAGAGTCCTTGGCCATGCCGACTCGGGGACGCTTCGTATGTCATGTGCACTGCCTTGTACATGATGGTGTTGTACGATCGAGCCCGTGTAGGCCCCACCACGAAAACTTTGGATGAAATCTCTATCATACGTTTGTTCTGGCTTATTTTGCAAGCCAATCCTTTTGTTTTTGTTTTGAGTTGTGGTATTCGAGTTGCTTCGAAGTCAAATGTTGATTCCATACCTTTCCTAAGTGGTGTTCTCATACTCCGATGTGAATACCAATCCTTCTTGATCATCAAGATTGCCATGTCAATCCTTTTTAACCGGTGTACTTCTCTTCAAGTGGATCCGATCATTGCAACGTCCGCAAGATCAAGTATCAGTTCTTCTCAACGGTGTTTGTTTCATCCGTCTCCAAGTTGCCTTTGTTTTTCCCCCCCCCCCCCCCCTTTTTTTTCAAGGAATCCGATGTTTTAATCAAGTATCCTTTATATTCTCGTGAGGTCTCTCCATTCCTTTTCCGTCAATGTTCTTATCCGGTGATTCTCAGGAAGATTCTAATGGAGCTTCAAGTTCGTCACCCTTCATTCTTTTCATCTCCGGTGGTTTCAATTCAAGCCTTGTTGATCATATCCTTTGTCCTTGTTTCAAATACATTCCCATGCCGGTACACCTCTTAATCATCCACTTCTCGCTATTCAATTGTTCCGGAGTGTTCAAGATATCTCGAAGATTCATGTTTCCACTATGCTTTCATTCAAGCTCTTTCAAGATTGGTATCTCATTCAAGCCATTTAATTCAACTGGTGCAATCTTTCTTTTGGATCATTCCAACGGTGTATTTTTTGAGTGGGCCCTAACCCACAGGTCTTTTTCCAGGATCTTACTTGACTCTTCGTATTCTCCCGGAGTTAGTCTCAAATTCATTTCAAAGTTTGACGTAAGAATGAATTGACATCAGTCAAATGTCTTTCTCCAAGATTCTCCAAATTCTTTTCATCGTTGGCTCAAGCTTTCCATTCTTCATTCCGGAGTGCCTCAACAATTCATGGTGGTGTTTCTCATCGTCATTCTCAACATTTGAAGAGCGAAGAAGAGTTTTACCTCTATATCTTATCCGTTCTCTCAGAGATTCTTGGTTCTAATTCGAGACCATCCTCTCATAATTGTTTTGATTGTGAGAATTCTTTTGACCCACCCGGAGCATTTCATGAGTTGTTTTCCATTCATTTCCTCCGAAGGCCATCTTTTCAAATATTATTTATTCTCAGCTTTCAGTTATCATTCTCCAATCTTACCGGTGCTTTGTTCAAGTGATCTCTAATTAGTTCGTGATCCCTTCGTTCTCGTGTATCTAGATTCTCTCAAGTTTCTTCGTTCAGTTCATAATTCTTCCCGGTGTTTCTTTACCTTTTCTTCAATCATTTTTTTTTCAATTCTTACGGTGGTTCGTTCAAGATTTCTATTCCTTCGTTATCATATCAATTCTTTCGTTTTTTTTCAAGCCCTACCGGTGGATCATTGAAGGCCTCTTCAAGTTTGCGCAATATCTATCTTAATCCTTTCTAAGAGAGTAAGTAGTATGCCAAATCCATTGTTGATCATCAATTTAATTGATGAGGGACAAGCATAATGTAATTCTTATTCTTGTTTCATCCTAATGATTAATTCTTTATTCCGGAGCCTCATCAAAATTCTCAGTTTCACTTGTTTCATCTTTTCTTTTCCGGAGTTCCAAGATCTCTCAATTATTTAATCATGGAGATCCATCTAAATCATTTCAAGGCTTCACTTTGTGTTCTCAAATTCTTTTTCCTCCTGTCTTCATCATCCTTTTGTTACCGGAGTTCTTCATGAATGTTATTCATGAGGGTTCTTCAAGGATTTAATTCCTTCTTGAAGTGTTCATCAAGATTCGTTTCTGAAGAGCTCAAGCATTCTTCATCTTGCTATCTGGAGTACAATTCTTTCTTCCGTATCATTGGAGGTGGTTTTATGTCATTCTTGATAATTTGAGTTCATGTTTCATGATTCACACATTGTTAACAATGAGGTATTTAAATCCATCAACCTATTCGTTGGAATTGTCTTGGGTCATATTTCACCGAAAGACATCCCTAAGGACTGTTGCTATCTATGGTGCTCATAAATGATCCAAGATCTTCTTTTATCCTCCCGGTGAAATAAGTTTCTCGTCTCCTTGTTCTTATCAATCCAACTCTTTTTCCCGTCAGTGGCAGGTTGTCACCTCATAATCGGAGATGTATTCCATAAGACCATATCAAGCTTATTCTTTTCGTTGTTGGTTTTCCAACAACTCCGTTCTAGCATTTGTTGTAAGCGTGCTCCCTCAAGATCTTGTTTCCCTTCGCTCATTCCATTCCATTCTATTCTTTTGTGCCGGAGTTATTGTGATGTTGCTCTTTTCTCTCATCATCTTGGATCGTGTTATTTTCATGCCTATCCATTTAACCGGAGTGTCGTGTCCTCTGCTCAAGCTCTTTTCTTCCTATCTAGTCTTTCATCTCTTTTCAACCGGAGTGCTGTCAGAATTTGTTCTTCCTCGTTACTCTCCTCAAACAGAGTGATTACAACTTTGTTCATCTTTGTTGTATTCTTTTCTCAAAATGGATTAACCTCTACAAGGTTCGTGGTTTCACTCGTTTTTCCAAGAAGCAACTTAGTTTTACCTCTTCTCTTTTCTCTTCCGTTTTTCCCTCCGGTGCCATTCTAGATCTCGGGGCGAGATCCTCTCATAGTGGTGGAGTGTTGTGACCCCCCGAGACCGATGTGCCAGGTGTCCTCCAGTTATTCGGGTTGTTTGTGAAGATTACCTCACTTGCGACATTGCTTTCAATGCGGTTATGCCTCTAAGTCATGCTTCGACACGTGGGAGATATAGCCGCATCGAGGGCGTTACAGCGGGTTCCTCGGCCTCGCCGGCTACTATCGGAAATTTATCCGGGAGTTCGGGCTCATCACGGCGCCCCTCACGCAGTTGCTTCGCCGCGACGCTTTCGCTTGGGACGACGAGGTGATGAAGGCGTTCGAGGCCCTCAAGGGGGCCCTCACAACGGGCCCCGTCCTCCAGATGCCCGACTTCGACCGCCCATTCATGGTGGACTGTGACGCCTCGGGCGCTGGTTTCGGCGCCGTGCTTCATCGGTGCGATGGACCCCTCGCCTTCTTCAGCCGGCCTTTCGCTCCTTGCCATCTCAAGCTGGCGGCATACGAGCAGGAGCTCATTAGCCTTGTGCAGGCCGTTCGTCATTGGCGGCCATACTTGTCGGGACGGTCCTTCCACATTCGCACGGACCACTACAGCCTTAAGTTCTTGCTGGACCAACGGCTGTCGACCGTGCCACAACACTAGTGGATCAGCAAGCTTTTCGGCTTCGACATCTCCGTTGAGTATCGACCGGGTCGCCTTAACACCGTGGCCGACGCGATGTCCCGTCGCGACTCCGACCTTGCTACCTCCGTTGACGAGTCCGCCGGGGCGGTCCTGTGCATCCGCTCCGGGCCGACGTTCGGTCTCTTCGCCGACATCCGCTGCGCAACTGCAACGGCCGACGACACCGTCCTTCTTCGGGAGCAGCTCACGGCCGGCGACCTCGAGGAGCCTTGGCGCTTCTCTGACGGACTGCTTCTCCATGGGCGCCGGATCTTTGTTCCGGCACATGATGATCTCCGTCACCAGGTGTTACAGCTCGCCCACTCGGCAGGTCATGAGGGTGTGCAGTAAACCCTCCATCGTCTTCGCGCCGACTTCTACATCCCTGGCGATCGCGCCCTGGTCCGTGACTGGGTTCGGTCTTGTCAGACATGCCAACGCAACAAGATGGAGACCCTGCGGCCGGCTAGGTTACTTCAGCCCTTGGAGGTGCCGTCTCAGGTCTGGGCGGATATCTCCATGGACTTCATCGAGGGCCTCCCCAAGGTGGGAGGCAAGTCAGTCATCCTCACGGTGGTCGACCGCTTCTCCAAGTACGCCCACTTCATCGCGCTCGGCCATCCGTACACGGCGGCGTCCATAGCCCGGGCCTTCTTCGACGACATTGTCCGCCTACACGGGTTCCCTACTTCGATCGTCAGTGATCGGGACCCAGTATTCACGGGCCATGTCTGGCGACCTCTTCAGGATGGCGGGTGTCCAGCTCCGCCTGAGTACGAGGTTCCATCCTCAGACAGACGGTCAGTCCGAGGTGGTTAACAAGGTCATTGCCATGTATTTGCGTTGTGTGACAGGTGATCGGCCTCGCGCTTGGGTGGACAGGCTCTCTTGGGCGGAGTACTGCTACAACACCTCCTATCACTCCGCCCTGCGCGCTACGCCGTTTGAGGTGGTCTATGGTCGACCACCCCCGCCTATACTACTGGTGGAACCGGAGACGGCTCAGACAGCGGTTGCGGGTGACCTTATCCGCGCCCGTGACGGGACGCTTGCTGAGGTCCGTCAGCGTCTCCTCCAGGCCCAGCAGCTGGACAAGCATTACTACGATGGTCATCATCGTGAGGCGGAGTTCGCGGTGGGCGACTGGGTGTGGCTGCGTCTTCTCCACCGCTCTACGCAGTCACTTGACCCGCGCGCCAAGCGCAAGCTCGGGCCTCGCTAAGTCGGGCCCTTCCCTATCTTGGAGCGCATTGGGAAGGTGGCCTATCATCTTCAGCTTCCAGCCCGCGCTCGCATCCACGACGTCTTCCATGTGGGGCTGCTCAAGCCTTTCCGTGGCGAGCCACCGGCGGCTGTGATACGTCTCCAACGTATCTATAATTTTTGATTGCTCCATGCTATATTATCTACTGTTTTGGGCAATTTTGGGCTTTATTTTCCACTTCTATATTATTTTTGGGACTAACCTATTAACCGGAGGCCCAGCCCAGATTTGCTGTTTTATGCCTATTTCAGTGTTTCGAAGAAAAGGAATATCAAACGGAGTCGAAACGGAACGAAATCAACTGGAGAAGTTATTTTTGGAACGAAAGCCACCGGATAGACTTGGACTCCACGTCAGGAGATACGGGAGGTGCTCACGAGGGTGGGGGGCGCGCCCACCCCCCTTGGGCACGCCCCCCTGCCTCGTGGGGCCCCCGTGGCTCCTCCGACGTACTTCCTGCACCCATATATATCGTTGTACCCTAAAACTTCCAGAACAGAGATTAGATCGGGAGTTCCGCCGCCAGAAGCCTCCGTAGCCACCGAAAACCAATCTAGACCCGTTCCGGCACCCTGCCGGAGGGGGCAATCCCTCTCCGGTGGCCATCTTCATCATCCTGGTGCTCTCCATGATGAGGAGGGAGTAGTTCTCCCTCGGGGCTGACGGTATGTACCGGTAGCTATGTGTTTGATCTCTCTCTCTCTCTCGTGTTCTTGAGGTGATACGATCTTGATGTATCGCGAGCTTTGCTATTATATTTGGATCCTATGATGTTTTCTCCCCCCTCTACTCTCTTGTAATGGATTGAGTTTCCCCTTTGAAGTTATCTTATCGGATTGAGTCTTTAAAGATTTGAGAACACTTGATGTATGTCTTGCCGTGCGTATCTGTGGTGATAATGGGATATCACATGATTCACTTGATGTATGTTTTGGTGATCAACTTGCGGGTTCCGCCCATCAAGCTATGCATAGGGGTTGGCAGACGTTTTCGTCGTGATTCTCCGGTAGGAACTTTGGGGCACTCTTTGAGGTCCTTTGTGTTGGTTGAATAGATGAATCTGAGATTGTGTGATGCATATCGTATAATCATACCCCACGGATACTTGAGTTGACATTGGAGTATCTAGGTGACATTAGGGTTTTGGTTGA
Organism: Triticum urartu; assembly: GCF_003073215.2. Taxonomy (NCBI): domain Eukaryota; kingdom Viridiplantae; phylum Streptophyta; class Magnoliopsida; order Poales; family Poaceae; genus Triticum; species Triticum urartu. Next base: position 543,423,933 of record NC_053025.1, on the reverse strand, counting down.
TTTGTGTCTTAAGGTGTTATTCTAGTACGAACTCTAGGGCTGTTTGTGACACTTATAGGAATAGCCCAACGGATTGATTGGAAAGAATAACTTTGAGGTGGTTTCGTACCCTACCATAATCTCTTCGTTTGTTCTCCGCTATTAGTGACTTTGGAGTGACTCTTTGTTGCATGTTGAGGGATAGTTATGTGATCCAATTATGTTAGTATTGTTGAGGGAACTTACACTAGTGAAAGTATGAACCCTGGGCCTTGTTTCCCATCATTGCAATACCGTTTACGCTCACTTTTATCATTAGTTACCTTGCTGTTTTTATAATTTCAGATTACAAATACCTTTATCTACCATCCATAGACCACTTGTATCACCATCTCTTCTCCGAACTAGTGCACCTATACAATTTACCATTGTATTGGGTGTGTTGGGGACACAAGAAACTCTTTGTTATTTGGTTGCAGGGTTGCTTGAGAGAGACCATCTTCATCCTACGCCTCCTACGGATTGATAAACCTTAGGTCATCCACTTGAGGGAAATTTGCTACTGTCCTACAAACCTCTGCACATGGAGGCCCAACAACGTCTACAAGAAGAAGGTTGTGTAGTAGACGTCAAGCTCTTTTCTGGCGCCGTTGCCGGGGACGTTAGCGCTTGAAGGTATATCTTTAGATCTTGCAATCGAGTCTTTTAGTTTCTTATTTTATCACTAGTTTATTTTATAAAAGAAAACTATAAAAAATGGAATTGAGTTTGTCTCATACGCTTCACCTTTTTAATATCTTTCGTGAGTATGACGGAAAGGATAATTGTGCTCAAGTTCTAGAAGAATAAATCTATAAAATGTTTGGCACTAAATATTTGAATGATGAGTATGATTGCAATGTTGTTAGTATGAACTCCTTGAATATCCATGATGCTAATGATATGCAAAGCCACAAGCTTGGGGAAGCTATGTTTGTTGAAGATGATATTTTTTGTCCCCCAAGTTTTGATGAGGAAATTTATTATGATGAAATCATGCCTCCTATTTATGATGATTATATTGATGAAAGTAGATTTGGAGAGGTCATGACTTTATTTTGTGATGAATCCACTATTCCAGAAGAGGTTCCAATTGATTATGAGAACAAAGTTGCTAACTATGATTATTATTGTGATGACTTATATGCTATAAATAATAGTGATATCCATGAAACTTGTCATCATTATTTTAGTTTTCAATTGGATTATGCCTCACATGATAATTATTTTGTTGAGCTTGCTCCCACTACTATTCATGAGAAGAAATTTGCTTATGCGGAGAGTAATAAAATTTCTATGCTTGTAGATCATGAAAAGAATGCTTTAGGTGCTGGTTATATTGTTGAATTCATTCATTATGCTACTGAAAATTATTATGAGGGAGGAACATATGCTTGTAGGAATTGCAATAATATCAAGTTTCCTCTCTATGTGCTTAAAGTTTTGAAGTTATGCTTGTTTTACCGTCCTATGCAAGTTGATTCTTGTTCCCACAAGTTGTTTGCTCACAAAATCACTATGCATAGGAAGTATGTTAGACTTAAATGTGCTAGTCATATTCTTCATGATGCTCTCTTTATGTTTCAATTCTTATCTTTTATGTGAGCATCGTTGAAATCATCATGCCTAGCTAGGGGCATTAAATGATAGCGCTTGTTGGGAGGCAACCCAATTTTATTTTTGTCCCTTGCTTTTTGTTCCTGTTTAGTAATAAATAATTCATCTAGCCTATGTTTAGATGTGGTTTTATGCTTTTAATTAGTGTTTGTGCCAAGTAGAACCTTTGGGAAGACTGGGGAAAGTCTTGTTGATCATGCTGTAAAAAACAGAAACTTTAGCGCTCACGAGAATTGCTGCCATTTTTTTGGAGTGCTATTTAGTTAATTCTTTTTGCATATGTTTAATAGATAAATTCCTCAGGTCCAGAAATTTATTTGCGAATTTTATGAGTTCCATAAGTATACGTTTGAGCTAGATTACTACAGACTGTTCTGTTTTTGACAGATTCTGTTTTTCATGTGTTGTTTACTTATTTTGATGGATCTATGGCTAGTAAAATAGTTTATAAACCATAGAGAATTTGGAATACAGTAGGTGTAACACCAATATAAATAAATAATGAGTTCATTACAGTACCTTTAAGTGGTGATTTATTTTCTTATACTTACGGAGCTTACGAGTTTTCTCTTAAGTTTTGTGGTGTGAAGTTTTCAAGTTTGGGGTAAAGATTCGATGGATTATGGAATAAGGTGTGGCAAGAGCCTAAGGTTGGGGATGCCCAAGGCACCCCAAGGTAATATTCAAGGACAACCAAGAGCCTAAGCTTGGGGATGCCCCGGAAGGCATCCCCTCTTTCGTCTTCGTTCATCGGTAACTTTACTTGGAGCTATATTTTTATTCACCACATGATATGTGTTTTGCTTGGAGCGTCAATTTATTTTGTTAGGATTTGCTTGCTTTCCAATAAAAGTGGCATTGATAGTCTTTACTATGCCTATGTTACAAGTCTTCATGTTGTTGTTTGAAAACAGAAAGTTTACCGTTGTTGCAATAATTCCCTAGAAAAGTCAGAATGTGATAAAATGTTGAAACCTTTTGCATATTAAGCTCTAATAAATTTACTACAGTGAGAATTTTATTTCATAATTTTTGGAGCTAGGGAAGTATGGATGTTGCAGCATTCTTTACAGACTATCCTGTTTAGGCAAATTGTTGTTATGTTTGCATTGTTTGCATATGGTTGCTTCTTTAATGATTCTATTTGAGGATAGGACTATTAAATATGTAGAGGCATTTAGTATGCAATGTTGAATAATAATTTTAGTGATTTGCTACAGTATATTATGATAAGGTTTTTGCAATTGTTTATACTAACTTATCTCATGGGTCCTTGTTGAGTTTTGTGTGGACGAAGCTTTTGAGATTTAGGGAGACCGTGATATGAGAGGAATTAAGGAGACACAAAAGCTCAAGCTTGGGGATGCCCAAGGCACCCCAAGATAATATTACAAGAAGTCTCAAGCGTCTAAGCTTGGGGATGCCCCGGTTGGCATCCCACCTTTCTTCTTCAACAATTATCGGTTAGTATCGGTTGATCCTAAGTTTTTGCTTCTTCGCATGATGTTTGCTATTCTTAGATGTCATTTTATTTTGCTTTGCTTGCTGTTTGAACAGAATACCAAGATCTGAAATTTTTAAATGTTAGAGAATCTTCACATAGTTGCATAATTATTCGACTACTCATTGATCTTCACTTATATCTTTCGGAGTAGTTTGTGATTTGCTCTAGTGCTTCACTTATATCTTTTAGAGCATGGTGGTAGTTTTATTTTGAAGAAATATATGAACTCTCATGCTTCACTTAGATTATTTTGAGAGTCTTAAACAGCATGGTAATTTGCTTAAAATCCTAATATGCTGGGTATTCAAGAATAATAAAATTCTCTTATGAGTGTGTTGAATACTAAGAGAAGTTTGATACTTGATGATTGTTTTGAGATATGAGGATGGTAATATTAGAGTCATGCTAGTTGAGTAGTTGTGAATTTGAGAAATACTTGTGTTGAAGTTTGTGATTCCCGTAGCATGCACGTATGGTGAACCGTTATGTGATGAAGTCGGAGCATGATTTATTTCTTGATTGCCTTCCTTATGAGTGGCGGTCGGGGACGAGCAATGGTCTTTTCCTACCAATCTATCCCCCTAGGAGCATGCGCGTAGTACTTTGTTTAGATAACTTGTAGATTTTTGCAATAAGTATATGAGTTCTTTATGACTAATGTTGAGTCCATGGATTATACGCACTCTCACCCTTCCACCCTTGCTAGCCTCTCTAGTACCGTGCACCTTTCGTCGGTACCATAAACCCACCATTTACCTTCCTCAAAACAGCCACCATACCTACCCATTATGGCATTTCCATAGCCATTCCAAGATATATTGCCATGCAACTTACCACCATTCCGTTTATTATGACACGCTCCTTCATTGTCATATTGCTATGCATGATCATGTAGTTGACATTGTATTTGTGGCAAAGCCACCGTTCATAATTCTTTCATACATGTCACTCATGCATCATTGCACATCCCAGTACACCGCCGGAGGCATTCATATAGAGTCATATCTTGTTCTAAGTATCGAGTTGTAATTCTTGAGTTGTAAGTAAATAAAAGTGGCCATAAAAAAGAGAAAAGGCCCAAATAAAAAAAATAAAAAATGAGACAAAAAGAGAGAAGGGACAATGCTACTATCCTTTTACCACACTTGTGCTTCAAAGTAGCACCATGATCTTCATGATAGAGAGTCTCCTATGTTGTCACTTTAATATACTAGTGGGAATCTTTCATTATAGAACTTGGCTTGTATATTCCAATGATGGGCTTCCTCAAAATGCCCTAGGTCTTCGTGAGCAAGCAAGTTGGATGCACACCCACTAGTTTCTTTTCTTGAGCTTTCATCTACTTATAGCTCTAGTGCATCTGTTGCATGGCAATCCCTACTCACTCACATTAATATCTATTGATGGGCATCTCCATAGCCCGTTGATACGCCTAGTTGATGTGAGACTATCTTCTCCCTTTTTGTCTTCTCCACAACCACCATTCTATTCCACCTATAGTGCTATGTCCATGGCTCACGCTCATGTATTGCGTGAAGATTGAAAAAGTTTGAGAACATTAAAAGTATGAAACAATTGCTTGGCTTGTCATCAGGGTTGTGCATGATTTAAATATTTTTTGTGGTGAAGATAGAGCATATCCAGACTATATGATTTTGTAGGGATAACTTTCTTTGGCCATGTTATTTTGAGAAGACATGATTGCTTAGTTAGTATGCTTGACGTATTATTATTTTTATGTCAATATGAACTTTTGTGTCGAATCTTATGGATCTGAATATTCATATCACAAGTAAGAAGAATTACATTGAAATTATGCCAACTAGCATTCCACATCAAAAATTATCTTTTTATCATTTACCTACTCGAGAACGAGCAGGAATTATGCTTGGGGATGCTTGATACGTCTCCAACGTATCTATAATTTTTGATTTCTCCATGCTATATTATCTACTGTTTTGGGAAATATTGGGCTTTATTTTCCACTTTTATATTATTTTTGGGACTAACCTATTAACCGGAGGCCCAGCCCAGATTTGCTGTTTTATGCCTATTTCAGTGTTTTGAAGAAAAGGAATATCAAACGGAGTTGAAACGGAACGAAATCAACAGGAGAAGTTATTTTTGGAACGAAAGCCACCGGATAGACTTGGACTCCACGTCAGGAGATACAGGAGGTGCTCACGAGGGTGGGGGGCGCGCTCACCCCCCTAGGGCACGCCCCAGCCTAGTGGGGCCCCCGTGGCTCCTCCGACGTACTTCCTACACCCATATATATCATTGTACCCTAAAACTTCTAGAACAGAGATTAGATCGGGAGTTCCGCCGCCAGAAGCCTCCGTAGCCACCGAAAACCAATCTAGACCTGTTCCGGCACCCTGCCGGAGGGGGCAATCCCTCTCCGGTGGCCATCTTCATCATCCCGGTGCTATCCATGACGAGGAGGGAGTAGTTCTCCCTCGGGGCTGAGGGTATGTACCAGTGGCTATGTGTTTGATCTCTCTCTCTATCGTGTTCTTGCGGTGATACGATCTTGATGTATCGCGAGCTTTGCTATTATATTTGGATCCTATGATATTTTCTCCCCCCTCTACTCTCTTGTAATGGATTGAGTTTCCCCTTTGAAGTTATCTTATCGGATTGAGTCTTTAAAGATTTGAGAACACTTGATGTATGTCTTGCCGTGCGTATCTGTGGTGACAATGGGATATCACGTGATTCACTTGATGTATGTTTTGGTGATCAACTTGCGGGTTCCGCCCATGAACCTATGCATAGGGGTTGGCACACGTTTTCGTCGTGATTCTTCGGTAGGAACTTTGGGGCACTCTTTGAGGTCCTTTGTGTTGGTTGAATAGATGAATCTGAGATTGTGTGATGCATATCGTATAATCATACCCCACGGATACTTGAGGTGACATTGGAGTATCTAGGTGACATCAGGGTTTTGGTTGATTTGTGTCTTAAGGTGTTATTCTAGTACGAACTCTAGGGCTGTTTGTGACACTTATAGGAATAGCCCAACGGATTGATTGGAAAGAATAACTTTGAGGTGGTTTCGTACCCTACCATAATCTCTTCATTTTTTCTCCTCTATTAGTGACTTTGGAGTGACTCTTTGTTGCATGTTGAGGGATAGTTATGTGATCCAATTATGTTAGTATTGTTGAGGGAACTTACACTAGTGAACGTATGAACCCTGGGCCTTGCTTCCCATCATTGCAATACCATTTACGCTCACTTTTATCATTAGTTACCTTGCTGTTTTTATAATTTCAGATTACAAATACCTTTATCTACCATCCATATACCACTTGTATCACCATCTCTTCGCCGAACTAGTGCACCTATACATTTTACCATTGTATTGGGTGTGTTGGGGACACAAGAGACTCTTTGTTATTTGGTTGCAGGGTTGCTTGAGAGAGACCATCTTCATCCTACGCCTCCTACGGATTGATAAACCTTAGGTCATCTACTTGAGGGAAATTTTCTACTGTCCTACAAACCTCTGCACTTGGAGGCCCAACAATGTCTACAAGAAGAAGGTTGTGTAGTAGACATCAGGCTCCTCCGGCGCTTCCTCCAACCGCCGATGGTCGCATTCTTCCAGAGCCGGCAAAGGTGTTGCAGGCACAGCTCCGTCGTGGCGTCTGGTTCGTCCTCGTTCAGTGGGCGGGCTTTCCGGAGGAGGAGGCTACGTGGGAGCAGCGCGAGGACTTCTGTTGAAGATATAACCACTGAGGGTAAACCGCCCAGGACGGGCCGGTTCACCTTCAGTTATACTGAAGCCCAAGGAAACCCAGAAGATGGCGCTTTACGTATGAAGCTTGGAGGCCCAGAGCCCGCAGACGGTTTAGGGCCCATGATAGTAAACCGCCATGATTGTATAAACTTGCATTGTAAGATAAGAAAGAAGAGACCGAGGCGGACACTTGTATGAGCCAGCCTCGGGACTCCGTAGACCGGCCGGGATCCTCCTGAATATATAAAGGGGTGACCCGGCGGCGACTCAGGGACAGAAGAACAATAACTCGAGGCCAGACAAAGCAGATTCGCTCCCTGGTCTTCGAAACCCCAGCAATACCAATCACAACTAGACATAGGCCTTTACCTTCATCGAAGGGGCCGAACTAGTATAAACTCTCGTGTCCCTTTGTCCAGTTTAACCCCTTCAAGCTAACCCGTAGTGATGGCTCCATGACTAAGTCCTTCCATGAGGACATTTTCCGTGACAATTCCACGACAGTTGGCGCGCACCGTGGGGCTATCGCACGATGGTTTCGAGTTCTTGAAGGGCAATTTCGATGGACTAAAGGGATACGCTGTGGGCCGGATGACGAAGAGTCGCCGCGGCAAGCTCTACATCGACAACGCAGGATGGGGTCCCGAGGCTGATTCAATTGAATACGGGTACCGGGTCCCCTTTGGTGGGATTCACGTCTTCATCGGCAAGATCGGCGAACCGGCCCCCGAGTCGGACACTTGCACCGACATCATCGAGACGGCTCAGCACGCAAGTTCTTCACCGGTTCAGCCTGAGGCCAGGCATGTTTTCGTGGGTGTCATCCACAGTTCGGGTTACGAGGAGGAACCGATCTCCGATGGAGAAAACGTAGTCCGCAGTGATGACGAGTCTTCCGGAGAAACCGAATCGCTCTACCAGTTGTACGACGGCCGGATTGAGGGAGGATCCGAGGGAAATAGTATTCCGGATTCCCCCGGTCTGCCAAACCGGGCCGTTGTCTTCATGGCCGGCACACAACCGGCGCTTCATTCATCTACCGCCGCAGCAGTACTCTCCGGTTCAACAACAGCCACGCCAGCAGGTGCAGGAAGCTCGGCGCCGCCTCCGGCCCAGGTCTTGTCTGATTTGTTCGATGCTCTAGCGGCACTGATGTCCGCGGAGATAGACGCAGCAGCCAGGGATCAGCACAATGCGGAGATTGTAAAGGTAAAAGATCAGATAGCCCAGGCTAAAGCGGACCTGGCAGCAGAGAACGCCAGGATGGCCACAGAGTTGGCCGAGTTGGAAGCACAGGCTTACCGGATTAGACTAGATCAGAATGCTTCAGAAGAGGTCATGAGAAGAAGGTACTGATCACGTCTCCTGTCGGCTTATGAGCCACAAAATCTTTTCAACACGCCAGGTGTAGGAGCTGGTAATCAACCTGCGCCAAACCGGGCGGGGGCACCGGAAGCAGGAGCGCCAGTTCAGCCACGCGCAACAAACCTGCCTCGCCAGAACAACGTTGTATCATCAACGCCGCCCCGGCATTATTCCAACCTGTTGGATAATATTGTGGCTGCCGCTTCACGCCTGGCGGCTCTCCCAACCGACGGCGAATCCCCAGTAGCAGTGGAAGTGCATCGGGCCAGGGATCTCCTTCAGACAGCACTGAATCAACAGCAAGCGTATTCACACAGCCGTGAGAGGATTCATTCCGCTCCCTGTCCAAGCCGGAGTTATAGCAGACACATGGAGGACGAACCGGCCGTATCCAGTAGCGCACACCACCGAAATTCGCCATGGGGAAACAACCCGGCCGGGGGAGGTGCTAATGCGCAAGATGTTGTGGACCACGGCCGCGCATGACGGGGGGCCGAGTTGACAGCTCGACACGAAGCACGGCATCATACTCCGGTTCACCCCACTGCCTCCGTGGAGCCAGGGGTAATGTTCAGTTCCCTAGGGGTACCGTGTTTAACTCCCGCATTGCGTAATGTGCGATTGTCCAAGGATTTCAAGGGACCTCGTAAGGTACCAAATTACACCGCCGATTTGCAGCCAGAGGCGTGGGTGGAGAGCTATGAGATGGCAATGGAGATGTTAGATGTGGATGAGGCGGTTTGTGCTAAATATTTCACCATGACGCTGGAAGGAGCAACTCGTACTTGGTTGAAGAGCTTGCCAACCAACTCTATCGACTCATGGGCCGAATTAAAGCACCGGTTTATCCAGAACTTCAAGGATACGTGCAAGCAGCCAATGTCAATTGTAGATTTGGCCGCTTGTGTCCAAGAGGAAGGGGAGTCCATGACCCATTGGGTTAAACGAGTCTCGACGATTTTGCATTTGTCAGATCGTATTAATGCAGATACCGCAGTATTAACGTTGGAGGGCAATTGTCGTTTCAAGCCGTTAAAACAGAAGTTGGGAAGGCTCAAACGTCATTGCAACGACATGTCAACACTCATGGACGCTTTAGTTAAGTATGCCGATTCAGATAATACCAAGGATCCGGATTCAGAGGAGGACAAACCGGAGAAGGGAAAGAAGAACGGCGGTGCAAAAGGGCAGCACCACAACCAAGGGGGCCATGGGAATAACAGTAAGCTTAAAGCGGATAATTTAGATTTGGTGGCTAACACAAATATGCAGCGTCGCAAAGGTAAACCGCCCCAGTGCGGCATGAATCTGGAGCGTTTGTTAAACCAGCCCTGCCCGAAGCATGGAACCAAGGAGGCCCCTGCCACACATCTTTGGAAAGATTGTCACATAATGAGGGAGTTCAAAAATTCTGATTTATACCAGTATGATCAGGATCCACCGGGCGGTTCAGGCCCAGGTTTCCATGGGGGCGGCGGTTCAAGCTCTGGATTTCAGAACAACCAGGGCCATCAAAACAACCATGGTAATAACCAGCAGAATAACCAAGGGAATCAACTACAGTCAGGTTACCAGAGTCACCCCAAGCAGTTGAACAGCTGACAGTATCATGTGTTCACTACCAGCTTGTGCAAGCGGGATCAGAAACTTCACAAGAGGGCAGTCAATACTGTTGAACCAGCTGTACCGCATTATCTACGATGGTCGGAGCAGCCTATTGTGTGGAGCAGAGAGGATCACGCACCCTGGGTTGACAATCCGGGTCAACTAGCTTTGGTGGTAGCCCCTTAGGTAGGGGGCTATAAGTTTACCAAGGTTCTGATGGATGGAGGGAGCAGTATCAACATCCTATACTATGAGACTTTCCGTCGCATGGATTTGACGGATAAGAATCTTAAACCGTCAAACACTATCTTTCATGGTGTGGTACCAGGTAAATCGGCCTACCCTGTGGGAAAGATTGCTTTGGAAGTTGTGTTTGGGGATGAGTTTGATTCCAGGTCTGAGACTTTGACCTTTGAAGTGGTGAAAATCCAGAGTCCATATCACGTGCTATTTGGACGGCCGGCTTACGCGAAATTCATGGCGAGGCCCTATTATGTCTATCTACAGCTCAAGATGCCAGGTTATAAGGGGACGGTCACAGTACATGGGAGCCGAAGGATTGCCTTGGATTGCGAGGAAGGTGAAGCAGCTTATGCAGAATCGGTTTGTGCCATGGAGGAGCTGAAATTCTATAAAGACAATGTTGATCCAGCGGATATGACCCCTCTGAAGAAACCTACGATTGAACATGACCCGGCCCTGACGTTCAAACTGGCTAATGAGACTAAGCTTGTTGACTTTGTCCCTGGTGATTCATCCAAGCAGTTTAGTGTCAGTGCAAATCTGGATCCAAAATAAGAAAGCGCGCTCATCGAGTTCATCCGTGAGAACCGGGACATCTTTGCATGGAAACCTTCTGACATGCCATGTGTACCAAGGGAACTCGCTGAGCACACGCTAAATATTGATCCTATGTTTAAACTGGTAAAGCAGTACCTTCGCCGCTTTAACGAAGAAAGACGCAAGGCCATCGGCGAAGAGGTAGCCCGGCTGCTGGCAGCTGGATTTATTGTCGAAGTGTTTCATCCCGAATGGTTGGCTAATCCGGTGCTTGTTCTTAAGAAAAATGGCACTTGGCGTATGTGTGTGGACTACACTGATTTGAACAAAGCTTGCCCGGCAGATCATTTCGCTCTCCCACGTATCGATCAGATCATTGATGCAACGGCGGGTTGTGAGCGCCTGAGTTTTCTGGATGCTTATTCAGGTTATCATCAGATTAAAATGGCAGTTAAGGACCAGGAGAAAACAGCCTTCATCACTCCCTTTGGAGCCTTCTGCTATGTTTCTATGCCCTTTGGGCTCAAGAGTGCCCAAGCAACCTACCAGCGTTGTGTGCAAAATTGTCTTCACAAGCAGACCGGCCGTAATGTTCATGCCTATGTGGATGGCATTGTGGTGAAATCCAGGAAGCAGGAAACCCTGATAAATGATCTCAAGGAGACGTTTGACAATCTTCGGGTTTACAAAATGATGCTCAACCCGGACAAATGTGTTTTTGGTGTTCCGGCAGGCAAACTCTTGGGCTTTCTTGTGTCTAACAAAGGTATTGAGGAAAATCCGGAAAAGATCAAAGCAATCACATCCTTGGCTAAACCGGCATGTATCAATGATGTTCAGCGCCTGGCGGGCCGGATTGCAGCCCTCGGACGATTTATCAGCCGTTTGGGAGAGAAGGCGATTCCCATGTATCAGATGTTGAAGAAAACGGAAAAATTCGTCTCGAGTGACGCCGCTGATGCGGCATTCGAGGAGTTGAAGCGGCAGCTAGCTGAACCGCCAGTCCTCGCTGCTCCAGTTTATAATGAACCTCTACTGTTGTACGTGGCTGCCAATGCCTGAGCGGTTAGTGTGGCGATTGTGGTTGAGCGTAAGGAGGCTGGGAAAGAATATCCGGTTCAACGACCAGTTTATTATATCAGTGAAGTACTGATCGAATCAAAGCAAAGATATCCGCATTGGCAGAAGCTAGTGTATGGAGTTTTCATGGCAAGTAGGAAACTCAAGCAATATTTTCAAGGCCATCCTATTATAGTGGTTAGTTCTGCTCCCTTGGGTGATATAATACAGAATAGAGAGGCAACTGGCCGGGTTGCGAAGTGGGCGATCGAGCTCGATCCCCATAGTTTGAAGTATACACCCCGAACAGCCATCAAATCTCAGGCGCTTGTGGACTTCATCAATGATTGGACCGAGTTACAGGCACCAGAAGACAAACCGGATAATACATACTAGACCATTCACTTTGATGGATCCAGGTAGCTAGAAGGCTCGGGGGCTGGAGTTTTCCTCACTTCCCCTCGAGGAGATAAGACTTGTTATGTTCTCCACTTAATGTTTCCTTGTACTAACAATGTAGCGGAGTACGAGGCCTTGCTCCACGGTCTTCGTGTAGCTAAGGAAATGAACTTAAGCCGGGTTCGATGCTTTGGAGATTCTGATCTGGTGGCTCAGCAAGTTTCTGGTACTTGGGATTCTAAAGACCCGCTCATGGCGGCTTATAGGCGCGAGATGGATATTGTAGCAGGTCACTTTAAGGGTTATCAGGTGGAGCACATCGACCAGCGCAAGAATGAAGCAGCAGATGCTCTAAGCTGACTGGGATCTCAGCGTAAACCGGTACCACCTAATACCTTTCTAGATATCTTGCATAACCCGTCTATAAAGTTGCCTACAGAAGAGGATTTAGTTGTTCCTGATCCGGAGGCCCAGTTGGTAGCCGTTCTACGTGCCGCTCCCGATTGGACGGTTCCATATTTGGCGTATCTGAACTGGGGCGAATTACCAGAAGACGAACTTTTTGCCAGGCAGATAGTCCGGTGGTCCAAGACTATGGTTGTTCACAATAGCGAGTTGCACCGTTCTAGCGTTTCAGGCGTATTCCAACGTTGTGTTTCTCCTGAAGAAGGACAAGAGATTCTATGGGAAATCCACGAAGGGGATTGCGGTGACCATGCCAGCTCAAAGTCCTTGGTTGCTAAGGCTTTCCGACACGGGTTCTACTGGTTGACAGATCATTCTGATGCGGACTTGGTAAAGCGGTGTGACGCTTGTCAGAAATTTTCACGTCGTGCTCATGTTCCTGCTCAGGAGTTACGCATGATTCCCATCACTTGGCCGTTTGCTACTTGGGGGCTTGATATGGTTGGACCCTTTAAGCGTTCTAAGGACAAGAAGACCCACCTGTTGGTGGCGGTTGACAAGTTCACCAAATGGGTTGAAGCGGAGCCCATCAGTAAATGTGATGCAGCCACGGCGGTTCAATTTCTCAAAAAGATTATTTTCCATTTCGGCTTTCCACATAGCATCATCACAGATAATGGTACAAACCTGTCTAAAGGTGAGATGGAGGAGTTCTGCCAACGAGAGCACATCCGGCTTGATGTAGCGTCCGTGGCTCATCCCCAGTCCAATGGTCAAGCTGAGAGGGCGAATCAAGAAATCCTGAAGGGTATCAAGCCTCGGCTCATGGTCCCTTTGAAGCGGACGCCGGGTTGTTTGGTGGAGGAATTACCATCAGTGTTATGGAGCATAAATACAACCCCAAACCGATCTACGGGATATACACCTTTTTCCTGGTCTATGGGGCTGAGGCTGTGCTCCCAAGTGATATTCGTCACGACTCGCCCCGGGTCGCGAATTATGTTGAAGCGGACAACGAGCAAGCACGCCAAGAGGCGCTAGACCTGTTAGATGAGAAGCGAGACATGGCTTTGGCTCGATCGGCGATTTATCAACAAGACCTACAGCGTTATCACAACCGCCGGGTTAAGACAACAACCTTTTAAGAAGGTGATTTGGTACTTCGGCTCATTCAAGACTAGACTGATATGCACAAGTTATCCCCACCTTGGGAAGGGCCTTTTGTGGTCAGCAAAAATCTGCACAACGGATCATACTACCTCATTGACGTTCGAGAAGACTCACGTAGCTCTGAGGAGGAGACCCGGCGGCCATGGAACATAGCTCTCCTACGGCCTTATTACACTTAAAGTCACAGGCTTTTTGTATGTAGATATTTCAACAATGTATATATTATGATCAATATAATAAACCGGCATCCTTGCTATCAAGCAGGGCCTCCGCCGTTTTCTTCCTTCAAATATCTGTTAACTTGGGGGCTTCCTGTTCAAACATAGGTGTATTCACCAAAGAGAACATAGCATTACTACCCTCTTGATGCAGCTATCACGCCACAACAAAGCTTGGGAGCTTCACACCCAAGGGGCCAAAGAGAGTCTTGTTGCTACGCACAACTCAAACATAGGCACCCAATTGAGCACAGCTCACAAAGTTACTTGGGGGCTCTTTGTGTCAAATACCAAAGAGTTTGAAAGGACCCTTGTAGCTGGGTATCGACCCACGGCTTGGAAGCCTGGTGTATTCACCTAAAACCCCAGGTTAACCTGCCTTCATCAAGTAAGCCACTCCTATCCAGGTAATCCTGGCACGACCCTTCGAACGTTTGACAGTTACTCTCATTGAGACCCTGAACTTGTCAAAGTTAAAACGATGATTGGTTAGTTGGAGGGCCATCTCAAAAGGCTTTGCCAAAATGGTTTAACTTAGTGGCCTGGCAGCCCATGAAAAGCCTTGATTTGGGCCTAGCAGCCCTCGAAAAGCCTCGACTACAGTTTTTTGTTTGCTTTTTTCTGCCAAGTTTTTTTCGTGAGGTCTACGTTAAACCGGAGTTTTTTAAACCCGGCACGGCTTACGGATCTTCTGTTCAAGTATACAATTAAAGGTAATCTGGCATCCTTTAAAACCGGTCTGGCTTTGACGCTTTGTCTCCAGCAATCGGCCGGCGTTCATCACAACCTGGTTCTATATCATATATATACCAACATGGTACGGTGGAGTTTGGGTTTTCACCCTTCTTCAAATCACAATTGGTAAACCGACAGCAATGTTTTATATCATAGATTTTCCGTATGCAGACACAGGGATTGCATAATATTGTAAAAATACATAAGCCAGTACTGAAATTCTCATGACAAATCAACGCAAAGTGTATCCCGCTGCACGAGGGCAACGGATCAAAGTATTTCCACTAGCTTATTACAAGGCGCTTGAAGGCCCAAAATATGGTGTTTCCGGCAGAACAAGGTTTCTGGAGCATCACTCTAATTGCCGGATCAAGTCTCATTGCTATGTTGCTGGGAAGTCGATGGGTCATCTGGCGTCGGTTCAGCTTCCTCTTCCCCACCTAGCGGCTGGAAGCTTGCGGTGGTCCAGTCAATCCGGGTTAAGGCCTGAAAGATAGCTTCTTCACTGATAAGTTCCGACGGATCAATGTCAGGGGCATAAGTGTGCTGACAGATTCCTGGAATAAGATTTTGCGCCTCCGGAATGACAGGGTTAACCCGTTTGTTGTTGGCATCATAATAAGACCGGTGAACCGTCAAGTTAACATCCTCTGCCAGCTGACTCACCAGAGGACGCATCTCCCTTGTCACTCTTTTAAGGGCTGCATCATCAAAATCTGCCCCGTTTTCTTGTGTGCTTGGAAAGCCTTTGGCAAGGTCAACCGGATCCAAGTCAGCTATGCATGCTTTGGCTCGGGTAAGTGCCAACAAAGCGCCGGCCCTAGCAGCAGATCGCTTCACCTCTTCTAGCTGTGCTGGTACCATGGATAGCCTTGTCAGAGTATCCTTGTTCAGTGTTGGGGCCGGATTGTCATAGGAGGCTGCACAGATAACCCGTTGAGCACCGGTGTAAAGTTGTTCTAGAAGAGTATTTGCTGCTTTCAGCTTCATCCGTACATCTGAGCCCAGATGAGTAATGCGGCTCCCTGCAATGGTTTAAGAATTTCATATTTCAACCGGCACCTTACAAGATGGGTATTCCAAATACTTTGCTAGGAGTACTTACCAAATACTGCGGTGGTCATGGCGTTCACTTGACGCTTTAACCCAAAAAGCTCTTCTGCCACCGGTTTAAGTGCAGATTCGGCGTCTTCAGCCCGTTTCAGCAATGTCCCCTTTTCAGTGTCCCAGTTGGCACGTTCCGTCTTGAATTCTTCTTTCAGTCGTTCTATGGAAGTTAAAGCGGCTCGAAGTTCATCTTTAGCTTTGGAAGATTCTTCTTGCTGAGATTTGATAATTTCTTGAAGATCAGCAATCTGCGTCCGTTGATGGTTTATGTCAGCCTGCCAAAATCAAGAGGAGCATTTCAATATTTTATCAAAAGTCCCAGGATTCATACAAGTTTCAATCCTGGCACTTGGGGGCTAATGCGGATTAATTCTTTCTTACTGCTTATTCAAAGTCCCTGAATTCATACAAGTTTCAATCCTGGCAATTGGGGGCTAATGCGGATTAATTCGTTCTTACTACTTATTCAAATTCCCAAGGATTCATACAAGTTTCATTCCTGGCACTTGGGGGCTAATGTGTGTTTATTCAAAAAACTTAAAAGACAACAATGTGCAGTTTGGAAATTCAAAGTCCCGGTTTGTTTTTACAAATTAAACCGACCCTTGGGGGCTACAGGATACAAGGCAGTGAAAATACAAAGATAAGGAGGAAAATGTTTACCTCATAACGTTCCTTCATCAGATTTACCAAGTCAGCCTCATTATCTCGACTTGTATAAAGCCGGTTCAAGAAACCGGAATGAAGATCCTGGGCAGAAAGATTAGCATATTTTGACATATCAGTTTCCATTTTCCTCTTGCCCATTGAAATAAACTCATCCTTGGCGGTATGTTTTGCCAAGACAACTTGATGACCCGGAGCGGTATAAGCAGTGCCAGTAACAATAACGTCATCGTCTTTGGCTGGGCTTGGCGGATTAGCACGTGACTTCAGCGGATCAGCAGCCGGACTTCCAGGCATAACATGTGGACTTGAGGTATCCTCATGTATGGCCGGATCAGCTTCTGGCGGATTTGCATTGATAGTTGGCTCTGGCAGGGCAAAATCATCCACGAGATTATCAAGATTTTTATCAAGACCCTCAGGAGTTTTCTCCGGTTCAACTTCACCGGTAGGGGCGCTGGTCTTGGCCTTCTTACTCAAATGAGCTTGAGCACTAATATTAAAACAAAGATTAGCATGGTCAACTGAGTTATGAAAGAGAAGGGAAGGCTACACACTTACCCAGGGACGGTTTTCAGTGGAGGCAGCTAAGTGGTTGATGAACCGCCAGACGAATTAGAAGATGCCTGATAATTTGAATGAGATGAATTGAGAGGGCATCGGAAGAAACCTTTCAAAAGATAACGTTTTTCAGGAGAACAAGCAACTCTGGACGACGTTTCTGGTTTGGGGTGTGAGGTAAACCGAAAGAAGTGACCTATTGACCACTGGGCCGGGTTGTGCGACGCCCTTCGGTTTGCTATGTCTTCAAAGAAAGTTTTTGATTCAAATGAGCAACAGGGTGAGAGCATTTCACTTTCCAAACTGCACGGCGAAATCGTTGAACCGGCACAAGTTCTGAGTTAGAAGAAAGACAAATTACCTCAATATGATCTGCATGGCTGGCCTCCGCATCATCCTGGGAGTAATCATTATCAGTAAAATATATGGATAGAAGTCAATGGAATCAAACTTTACCTCTTTAGCCGAGTCATCAACATCTTCTGGTGGCTCTGAAGACTCAACGGTTTTCTTTTTGGCAGCTTTCTTGATGACCTTGGTCTTACCACGAGGAGCCTTAGCTACTTTGTCTTGAGTTTTCTTTTTCCAAAAAGAGCTACTGGCCTATGGGATTGCACAAAAGTATTATTATAGTAGTGTCAAAGCGGAGAATAATAAGGAAAAGTACAAGGTTAAAATATTTACCCCTGGCGGTTTGTTGGAGGCGTAAAAAGGACGAAGGCCAATTTGAGTACATACGGCGAGCGGTTCGTCAAGTATTTTCTTTACACTTTCACTAACTTCATCATCCGTCAGTTCTATTGAGTTAAACCGTTGAGGATCATTGGTGTTGCCGGTGTATTCAAACATCTATTCGGGCCGGTGGCTTAAAGGGAGAATGCACCATGAAATCCAGCAACGAACGAGATCAACACCAGTTAAACCGTTGGCAAGGAGAGCCCAGAGTTTGGCGAGTTGAGATGCATAAGCTTGTCGGTCTTTGGCAGGCAATCTCTGAGGTAAGGGGTGATTATTGCTGAGTCGGTACGGACGGTAGCCCGGTAGAGGATTCTCTTCAGCAGGGGCAGTATTTTGACAATAGAGCCAGGTTTGGTTCCAGTCTTTTGGATGGCTATGAAGTTTGCCGTGAGGAAAACCAACCTCTTTCCTTTTTTGGATTGACACACCGGCAAGTTCAGTATTAGGTCCATCAGAGAATTCCGTCCGGCGGTTTAAGTGAAAGAGATCTAGAAAGAGATCGATAGTTGGTTCTTCTTGCAGATAAACCTCGCAGAATACTTGGAAATTGCATATGTTGGACACAGAATTTGGTCCAATATCTTGAGGATGAAGTTGGAGCCTGGCAAGAACATCCCGGAAATTTTTTGATCCGGGAGGACTGAAACCTCGAGCTAAATGTTGCAAGAATACAATCACTTCTCCATCTTGAGGTTTAGGGGGGCATTCAGGGCCAGGAACTCGCCAACGGAGGACATTTTTTGAGGCTAAAGCACCGATGGTGACATATTCATTGATTTGCGTTTCTGTGATCCGAGACGGAACCAAGTTGCAAGCAGCAAATTGCTTCGTCATCTCACAAAGTCTGTAAAAGGAAAATGGACAGTTTACGATTGGCGATTCGTATGTGTTTGTCAAAATGTTAAACAGGCAATTCAAGGTATACGTAGGAAGTGAACCGGGCATGGCTGTTCAAAGTCTAGATGGCGGTTTAAGAGAGGGCTAATGACATACAACGGATTATCAACACTAAAGGATAAACCGCCTTTTTGAGGCAGAACCCCAAGCTGGAAATTTGTTAAGTGTGGAACAAACAGGTTTCACAAGTTGCAATTATTATTTTGGATCAAACGATCGCTCTGGAAGGAAAATTTCTAGACCTAAAACAGTGCAGAGAAGTTCATACATTCGAAGAGGGCCTCCAAACAATGGAAATAAGATCTATTTTTATGCAAGATAAGCACAAACAGTTGCCGCAGCAGTTCTACGTTGTTTTTACAATCTAAACAGGGCATTGGAGGTGAAAACTAACAACGGTTTTGCATCGGGCGGTGATGACCATCGAAGAACTCAAACAAAGTTCCAATGCAGTCCTGAGAAGGGGAAGGAGAAGAACTCACAGATGTGGACGAGCTGCGGAGGTTTGCCGTCGATTTCTGGTCAGAGTCAGGTCGATGCAGCGGCTTGAGTCGGTGTGGACTGGAAGATCAACGACGGCGGCGACGGCGATACTTGAGGTCTTCGGGTCGCGAGGAGGAAGACGGTGCGGTTTGGAAAGAGATAAAATGGAAGGCGCCCCGGTTTTATTTATAAGGAAGTGGGATAAAACGGCAGGCGCGAAAATCAAGGAATCGGAGGCGGCAAAAGAGGATGCAGCTATCGCCTTGATCTTCGGGAATTAATTAAATAGAAGAGAATCTTTATAAAAAAATTTATACAGGAATGACGTCACAATGATTTGCTACAGTAACAGAAGATGACGTCATGGCGATTCATCAAAGTTCAAAGGAAGAAGACAATATGGCGGTTTACGAGAATTGCCAGAAGTTCAAGGATTGAAGACTGACATGAATAGGTTCAAATCAATCAGGGGCCTAATGTTGAAGATATAACCACTGAGGGTAAACCGCCCAGGAGGGGCCGGTTCACCTTCAGTTATACTGAAGCCCAAGGAAACCCAGAAGATGGCACTTTACGTATGAAGCTTAGAGGCCCAGAGCCCACAGGCGGTTTAGGGCCCATGATAGTAAACCTCCATGATTGTATAAACTTGCATTGTAAGATAAGAAAGAAGAGACCAAGGCGGACACTTGTATGAGCCAGCCTCGGGACTCCGTAGACCGGCCGGGACCCTCCTGAATATATAAAGGGGTGACCCGGTGGCGGTTCAGGGACAGAAGAACAATAACTCAAAGCCAGACAAAGCTGATTCGCTCCCTGGTCTTCGAAACCCCAACAATACCAATCACAACTAGACGTAGGCCTTTACCTTCATCAAAGGGGCCGAACTAGTATAAACTCTCGTGTCCCTTTGTCCGGTTTAACCCCTTCAAGCTAACCCGTAGTGATGGCTCCACGACTAAGTCCTTCCATGAGGACATCTGCCGTGACAATTCCACGACAACTTCCGCCAACACTATCTAGACTTTCAGCTCGAGGACGAGCTGTTTGCGCAGGCGGGGAGAGATGTTATGACCGGTTTGGTCTATACCAGGAAGAAGCCCACTGGGCATTAGTATTAGGGGCTTGGCCCACAACTTATCTTAGGCAAGTTATCTTAGGCTAAAGTTATAAATACTAGTTGTAATACACCGTTTGAGATTAAGCAATAAAGATATTATAATCTTCTGCTGCCCGGCTCCTCGAGGAGCCGGAACCCTAGCCGCCGCTGCCTCCAACCCTAGCCGCGACGGCGCCTGTCCGCCGGTGCGCCTGCTCCAGCCCTCGTCCCCCTCCTCCTCGCCCATACAACCTGCGCCGGAGGCCTGGTAGGAACCCTAGTCCTACCAGACATATACTAGTACTGCTACTGTACTACTTACTAGTCATATTTAGTGTCACAATTTATACATAGGTTTAACTAACAAGTACGCACTTGAAGCCTAACTGATATATATATATATATGGCTTCTGCACAGCATCTCCATCATCATTATCAATACATCCTACGCAGGTGAGTTAGGATGCACTTAATCCCCGGAAGGTATCTATCCTTCAAACCAGAGGAGTGCTTCAAACTAACAACAGTACATAATATCCAAAAAAAGAGGGTCGTGCTACAGCAGCAGAATACATGGCTCAGTCTAGATATCAGCACGAATCAAGTTGTGCATATTTGTTGTTGGCATGAACCACATCGTCGCATGTCGGGTTTGCAAAAGCCATCCATCGCATGGAAGCTTGATGCCTTTCACACACTGAAGATTATCTGGCAACAAGCTGTGTCAACGAATCTTTGGACATGGTGATTCATGAAACCCATGGTATGATGTGTAAACACAGCCCCCCTCGCGAATGGAAGTTGCATAGCACAGTAATCATCACCGGTGATATGATCGATGATTGGTTGGTTGATCGGATAATTGAGCCCGAGGAACAAGGAGTGGTTGCCGAGGCTGTAAACCCGCCTCCAGTTTAATACGCCTGGCCCAACGGAGCTGGGATCTTTCTCGAACACGAAGCAACCATAGCCATCAATGTCACGAATGCCCCACGCATTATACTGCATGTGGTTTGATGTAATGGTTTGGTCAATTTGGTACATGCGAATGAGCATCAAATGACCTCCGTCAACTGAACGAGCGATAAACCACCAGCCATCGGATGGTATGATTCCAAGTCCTGGAATCATGAAGGCCAGCGCATTTGCGTCTGCTGCAACAATCCAAATTGGAGACCAAAAGGAGGAAATAAACAATCATGTTCAGAGTATGTGTGGAATTAAGATTATTATAACAGTGACACATATCATAGATAGAGAATTGCAATGTCGTGGTCATAATCATACCCCAAGTTAAAAAATAAGCCAATGGATTTCGTATTCTAGCAATATGTCATGGTTCAAACATTATGTAACAATGAGAGGAAAACAACTATGACAGCGCCTACTCATATTCTACCATAGCACATACTACGACTGTTCTCATATCAACTCTAAGCAATAACATGCGTTGTCATAAAAATCTTGTAAACGAGAGTAACATATAGCAATCATGATGTTATGCTCATAATATGTATTCTAACAATCATTAGATGCCAATTGTTCTCATATCAACTCTAACAATAACATGTGTGGTCATAAAAATCTAGGAAATGAGAGGAACATATAGCAATGATGTGGTTATAGACATGCTATGCATTCTAAATTTGTAACAAATGAACATGCAGTCGTATTCATAAGGTAAAGATGAGATGAGATAGAACAATTACACGACGATAGATTCCACCAGTATAGGCAGCCAATCTGTGCGTCGACCGCGTAAACGATGCCATCGTGCACTATAGCATCAGACAGAAATGTTGCCTCTACAGGATTGATGATGAGTCAGAACCATGTATGGCGACCGGATTCCAGATAGACTAATCCCATGTTGAACAATGCAATGACCTTGTAATCCATGTAGTCTTCTGATGGTGTGGGCACTTCGCAGATTACAACTTTCTGCAAATAGAGGTCGAGCCAAAAGTTTGACGCGTCTCGTGCGTAGTAGGAAGGAGTGTCCGGCGGGCCGCGAGGCTCGATGGCGGCGGTATCCAACGATGGAAGGGTGATCTCTTGCTGGGTGTAGATATCCACGAGATGCCACGGACTACCGGTTTGGTGGATGAGGACGATCCAGTTGGCCTTCATGCTCGCCCAGTAGTGGCCGCGCATGAAGGACAGGTGGACGGGTAGTGGTAGCATGTCGAGGGGCACCACGACAACCTCCGTAGGATCATCAAGTCGGTGTCTGGGCCACCTGCGAGGATCGGGCATCAGCAAGCAGGGTGTCTTGAAAAGAGCCGGCTGGTTACAGACGAGTAGACGGTACAAAGACACCGAGCATGCGGCCAGACGGACGGTGGTGAGTAGGTCCATATGACTACAGATCTGCTCCAAGAGAACATCAGGGAGGGAATTCCAATCGCGGCTCTGCATATCAGTCGGTTCTGCCATTGGGGTTTTTGGTGCCTGCGAGCCAGCGGGGAAGTGGATTCGGGCGGGCGAGCGAAGAAGCTTCTCCTCGTGTGGCCGAGCAGTGAGCGGGGGGATATGGTACACGCGAGCTACCAAGGAAGATGGCGCGGGCGGGCGAGCAGTGAGAGGGGGTAAATGGTGTGCGGCCGATGATGGGGAAGAGAGGAGGAAGAAGAAGAGATGGCAGTACTGGGTAAGGCTGATTTAGTGACACCAACACGCTGGTTCAGCTTATTAATTAGGTGTCCCATCTGCTGCTACGTGTATTGTCACTTCACTGCGAAGACTAGTTGAATAGTTCTCTCTGACCGAGATGGGGAATAATGGATAGCGAGGACTTCCTTTCTACAGTATCCCTATGCCTCTATGCTCACTTCACTCATTTTGCTCCGTACCTAGTCACTTGTTGAAATCTGTAGAAAGACAAATACTCCATATTTGGGAACAGAGGGAGGCTTTTACTCCGTACTATTTGGGAACAGAGGGAGTATCACCATATGGAGGGAACAGAGGAAGCTTGACATATGAACATGTCAATGGGAGGGAGTAAGCCCCATGCATGCATGCATGCATGCAACATGCAACACTCACACGTACACATGGACGCACGCAACACTCATGCACCCATGCGGCACACAGCACACGACGCAACACACACGCTCACGCTCAAGTGCTCAACCTACTACCTACGTCCGTGAAAGACTATACATTTAGAGATTTACACATTGACCAGGGCATAATTAATGCCCAAAAGTAGCAGACTTATGTGTGCATGCGACCATTGAGATAAGAAGATTAAATGAAGGCTGTTGCATGTTGTAATTAAGGATAGACATGTAGCCTATACCTACAGCCCAAGTTGGTGAATTAGTCAATCAATATCGATTTGGATTAAAGGCTTAATGCATTGGAAGTGTAGATGTACATCATGTACTACACTGTTTGTTTTATAGCCGATGTACACACTTTGTTGGAAGACCGAGGGAGGACACGTGCATGCACTCACATACACAGCCAGGGCGGTTCGCGCGGAAGGTTTGGACTCGTGTCGCGCCTGCGTAAAGTTTTGTTTAACTGATTTCTTTGCTCTGGCAACTGACAGGTGGGACCCAGAAACCAGGTGAAAATTTAACCAGTCAACAAAGTGCCACGTCGACTATGTGGCCGGTCAGTAGGGTGCAATACGGTGCTCTACGATGAGCTAGTGGTCGTATAATCGCCGCAAAACTATATATAGTGACCGTAAAGAGCGTATTGTTACATACGTTGACCGTCAGTGTATTTTTCTTGTTTCAAATTAAGCCATATTAATCGGAAAGGACGCAATATGGACTACTACTACTAGTAATAGTACTGCTTTGATGTGTCCTGTCAACTTGCCGAACGAGGAGAAGCTTGCTTACTACGCCTCTCCCTCACCCACGCGCGCGGTGGTTCGCAGGACGAGGAGAGGGTTTTGACTACAGCGCCCTCTCCCTCTCCCTCTCCCTCACCCTCGCCCTCGCAGTGGATGTGCAACAGTTCAATCGGTGTCAAATTGCCAGAAGCATATTGTACTGTAGTATCATTGTTGGACCTTCCGAAGAGGCGAAGAGTCAAGTGCAAGGTTCACACGAGTACGAACTGTTGAACCTCCCGAAGAGGCAAAGAGCCAAGCGCAAGGTTTTATAGGAGTTTTCGTCCTAGTAGGAGTGTACTACAACTATAGAGAACGATGCTACTGTATGATGCCGCCACGTCACGTATATCCAAAGTTGTGCCACCTTTTTTTCTCAAAGAGCATGTTGGAGCCCGTGCAACAACCACACAAGTTGCACGTACACATAACACATTTACTAGTAATAAATTCTAAAGGACAAATGCCAGTATGCCACACAAGTTCATCTCCAATTCATGTGATAAATTTGTGCACGACTAGTCTACATATATTCACATCGCTACTGTTCACAATTACCGTACTCCACTTACACGTTATAGATGGGCTACATGTCCTCCTCCAGGTTCCAGTCCCAGGTGTTCTTCATGGATGGCACGATCCATAGCGGTGGGCAACGGGAATCATTGTCGCAGCTTTCTAGTCCGGTTCCACACAATGGAGACTCATCCAAGCTGAAGCGGCATAAATCAGGGATAGCGTGTCCTAGCATGTCGTTCATCCGGCGGTGTGCACTGAAGACACAACCATGCTTCATGAACGGCAGGCCTTCAATGTCATGCATGGAAGGTGGCATCCGCTTCACAATGGGGTAGCTGTCCCTGATGAAAAGCGAGTACTCTCCAAGAGTGTTCCTCGGCACCCATGTAGCATCACGGGGGTCGAACTCGACGCCGTTCATCTGGTACACGCGGCATCCCATATCTGGACACATGGTGACGTACATAGTCAAGGTCCATGCATAATAATGTTGTGCTCAAATATGGCAGTCAGTAATACTGTGGCAGCAAATAGTACTACTCCGGTATAGAGGAAGTAAAATAACCGGCTTATTATATATAGCCACTCTTGGCTACATGGATGAGATAGTAAGACATGGAAAAACAAATATGGTGGCAGCTAGTGGGTTCAAGTCTCCAAGGGCCTAGCTAGCTATATGCGTCCTCCAAGGTAAAAAGTACTCCTACTAGTACTACAAAGTATACTACTAGTACAACAATGAAAGAGAAGGCGAGAGGGTTAAAAAATGGAATACATGGGTAGATGGTGATGGTCTGATCGTGGTAGATTGTTTGACCATGTTGCACATCAGTGGTACCATGGGTAACGACTGCTAAGATAGTTGATCCCAATATGCCAAAGTCAGCTACAAGGTTCCAGGTTAGACCGAATCGCGGATGCAAATGCACATCCATGATCGACGATCTTATTTTGATCGGTGGATGATTGGTCCCTGCAAAATAACGGAGTACCGTTAGGGATGCAAATGATGGTTTGTGCATTCCGTTTGTAATCTCCTGTACCATAGGATGGCAACCAGATGAAACAAGTCCCCTGGCTTGTCACCTCAAAGATGCGGCCTAGATGGTGCACGGCATCTTCGAACGTGTAGGGGTACAAATCTGCCGCCGCCAACATGCGCCAGCCTCTGCCATTACTGCCTCTTGCATTGATGGCAATCCTTATGTCGAACACTGCGATGAGATAGTAATCATCGTAGCCACGTCGCTTTGCCGGTGGGTCCGCAATTGCTATCTTCTTCAATCTCATGTAGGCATCATCATACGTATTCAAGCCCAGCCAGTCCGGAAGGCCGATCCCAATGGTGGAGAAGGGGTCTACCGGAATGGCCGCATAGCTGTGGATGTTGTGCAAAATGATGGTGGTATCCGGCCGGAGGTATGCAAGGCAATCTTCGTTGGCACCGACCCAGACCTATATATAAGACGATGGGCAGTGGAGAAATTATGGGATGGGAATGGAATAACTAAGTACTACATGATCAAACTCCATTACTGACCTGCTCATCGGATAAAATCCGACTACCTCTCAACGTCGGCAACTCTAGTGGAGTCAACATGCAACCATGGTCAGGGAGAGGTGGACTGTTCGAAGGATTGTCCCTTAGAAGAACCTTCTCCTCGAGGACGCATGGAAGACCAACAAGCATGGCCTGTTTAAGCAGCCTCTTGAAAAAGTTGGTGCAGGAAGCACCGAGTCTTGCGGTGATGAGGACGTCGGAGCGGCATGCGATTTCTCCCACAGGATCATCGTCCAAGGTCTCCCAGCCCCAACGAGGAGGAGAACCGCCTGGCAAATCCATGGGAGCAGCGACGAACTGCCTTCTCTTCGGGGGGAGGGGAACTAGTGAAGAGGAGATAAGAGCGTAGTAACCGCAGGGCCTCGTCCCTTCCAACTGTAGATCGTTCCTCAGCGAAGGGGTGAGGCTATTATTTACTACTAGTACTCCCTCCGTCCAGGTGCATAGGGCACCTAAGAAATGGCACCGTGAACTAGGCATATGTTGATTGGACGCTCATCACGTTTTTCTCTCCCTCTAGTTAATCCCGCATTAAGTGTAATGATGGTAGGACTGACCATGCATAGTCTAAGTCAAATGGTAGAGGCTTGCATGCATGCAAAGAAAAAGTAAATGGTAGAGGCGGGCATGCATGCAAAGAAAAAGTAAATGGTAGAGGCGGCTGATTGATTTGCATATGGAAGGGAGATAAATGTGAAGCTGAAAACGCTAAGTGCATTGGGGTAGGCATACGAGTCATTAGTGCTAACTAATGAAGGGCGACTAATATACTTGAAAATCCTAAATTCTCTTAGGTGCCTTATGCACCTGGACAGAGGGAGTACTAGCATTATGGAACGTTATGGGATTGCATTATACTGTAAATAATAGTACTAGTAAGAAATTTTTGGCACTAGGTAGTAGTTTTTGGCGTGGATTAAGAAATTTTGGGTATGTTTTTTCCATTTTTTGTACACATCAACTAGTGTCCAAAAACGTCTTACATTATGTGACGGAGGAGTACGTACTCGTACTGTAGCAGTACTAGTACTACTTTTCTCAACTAGTAGTGCGATGTACTGTACTTCTAGTCTAGTCTAGTATAGTGCACCAGTTTTGAACTCTTGAATCTCAGGGCCAAGGAGCTACAGTTGGAAGTGGACGGTACTACTGTTCTCTAGAACCATCGCTGTACTATCAATGCAGGGGAAGTACACCTGCGTAGTGGCCTAGTGGGTACTCTCGGTGCTCTATTCAGCCGCTCCTCTCACGTAGCTGGCCTACTCAGCCGCTCCTCTCTCACACACACTAGCAGCCTATTTATCAACGACGGTTACTGCGCGGGTAGAACATTTGAGTTATTTGATACAACGAGACTAGGCTTTTTGCTTCCATTTGTGGAGGTGTAATGGATCTCGTCGAACTTTGTTAGTAGTTCCTTCTTTATGAATGAGATGAAGCAAAGCTTTTGCCTCCGTTTCAAAAAAACACGTAAAGAGGAATTTCTTTTATAGTAGAGTTGATAATGGAGTGAAGTCCATGCGTGCAACGCCACAAGCTACAGAGTAGTAGTAGAGCACTTTACGTACGGAGCCATATTGCACAGTTCCCAATGCCCCACCAGGCTTTTCTGGCTCCTCGGGCTTAATTGGGAGGCGCTAGTTTAAATATGCTACTAGCTGATGAGGAAGCTGCAAGCGAGGTGCGGCTAGGGCGAGCACGCGAGCCACGGGATGCTGGGAAGGAAAACCCGTTCACTTGGCTAGGCTGTCCAGTGCACCCAGATTGTGGGGCCGCACGTCCGTTTGACTTCAAAACTCAAACTACCCGTGTAAAATATTAGCTCGCAGCAAAGTGTAGTAGTACTATTTTTAAAAAAGGCCGCCGTGCGTTCGGCCGGGATCGAACCCACAAAACGAGGTATACACTCCCGCGACCACTAGCAGTACTCGTTGGAGTACAACACAACCTAGAATCGCCTTTTGTCGCTAGTAGTACGTACATTGTTCCTTACAAGAAACCCCTAAGTGCCATGTCATCTACAACCCATCTTATAGCCAACATGTACAATAATAGATCAAAAGAGTGTACTACTTTTTTATTATGTGGCCCACTTCTCATTCTCACAAAGTGCCTAGGAGCACGTGCTAGAGCTGGCTCTTCACGAAGAGCCCGCTTACCTTCTCTTTCCTCCAACTAAGCAGAAATATACTAGTTTACTTCTTATAGCCCGCTGACTCAGCTCTATTGTACTTGCTCTAATAATGCAAGAAACCACTAAAATGCCAAGAAACTACTACCACTTGCATACGTGACAGACTTAAGATAAGACTACCTTATCAACCATTGTACATGCTCTTACCAACAAAAATCCTCGAGTGACCTCCTACCTCCGGCCCATCCACCTAGTCATCCTCGGCCATGGGACGCAGCTACCGCCGTCGGTAGAAGGCGAGGTCAAAACCGCCGGCGGTGCGGAGCCCATGTTGCGGCAGCCCGGATGCCAGCTCCGTCTGGCGCTCACGGCCGCTAGCTAGCCAAGTTAGCTCCGTCTAGCTGCTTGTCTGCAAGGTTTGCTAGCTAGATTGGCACGGCAGCGCAGCGGCTTGCTCACGCGCACCGCGCTAAGGCCAGCCATCTGGCTTGAGCGAAGACCAGCGTGGCGACTTGCTCGCTCGTGAGTCACGCTCGGGCCAGCCTGCCAACCCGTGCGGAGGCCAGCGCGGCGTTCGGCCCGTCCGGCGGAGCGGCGGCTAACTCGCTCATCACCGGCGCCACCGACGAACACGCATCAGTACTGTTTGAAGTAATGTTCAGGAAAAATAATGATTTGAGAGGGAATAACAGGATAGAAGGTCAGATGTGGGTCCCTTGTGTCAACGGTCAAACAAAATGTGTTGGTTTAAGCTGCCTCGTTAGCATGGACGTGTGGGACAACCCCGTCATAAATGGGTTTAATCGAACCTAATCAGTAGGAGTACTAGGTAGTTTTTGGCATGGATTAAGAAATTTTGGTTATGTTTTTGCTATTTTTTGTACAATAGATTCTTCCTAGGGCTGGTTGAAAGTGGTAGTTTTTTGTTAAATACTCTACATATTGTAAGTAGGAGTGAAAGTTAAGCTTTGGAAGCCAATAAGCAAGGCTAGTTACATATTGCATATGTGTACATGATTGAAAGTAAATATCAACCATGAGTGACTAATATCTTGATGGAAAACTCGAAACTATGGAATACTAGGAAAAAATGCATGGTTGGAAATACTAGCAATGTTCATGTCTGTTGCAATGAATCATAATTAGAATAATACTTATTCACAAACTTGGTACAAAACACTCTAATTTTGATATACATATGTCACTAGAGATATATTATGTTTCAATTAGAATATATTCCTTGGGCTGTTTTGGTGAGGTCAGGGAGGGATGTGGTTGGTTTTAAGATACTAATTATGGGTTTTTCTGTAAATTGGTAGACAAGTGGGATGTTGGTGAGAAAAGGCAACAACTCACCTCACAATCGTTAGATGTAGATCTAATGGTCAGAAACGACGGATGGCAGACACACCAGCATCACCAACTTAGTCTTGTGTAGGAGTACTAGCAAGATCCGTGCATTGCACGAAACATCAAGATGCATTTTTTTATAAAACACTTGTTGTGATTGACCCTTGCGGGAGTAATCCCATGTGTAAAAACTAATGATATCTCGACAAATATGAGATAAGCTGAAGAGGAGTGGGGTGTGGTGGTGGTTGGTGGTCGGACTGAGCGGAGGCATGGTAATTGACGACGCCGGCAGCGGCCACCAGGCCAGTTTGTTCCAGAGGCTTGCTTTCTTAATTGCTCAACAATGAGGTTTGTTGGAGATAAGGATGAACGAGGGAAGGCCTTGTCTGCAAATGTGGAGAGGGGTGCGGGAATATTTTAGTTTAATTTCCATCCGTCAGATATAGATCGGACGGTCTATATTGCAAGATGGCACACGTACCATCATCACCAACTCAGTTTTTTATAAGATAAGAAATATAAGTATGGAGATACAAACGTCTTATTGATACTTGCTTCCGTAAACTAGCATCTACATTCTATTCAACGCCTCGGCATGTGGGGCCTTAGCACAATGACTTCTCGACTGTGTAAAACAAAGATTTTCCCATCGCCGACAGGGAGGGGGTGACGGCGGCGCACTTTTTGGCTTGCTCTAGTCCTAGTAGTCATACTAGGTGGTCTAAGCACGTGTAGATTTATTCTTTTTCACGTCTCGTGTTCGCCGTACTGTCACGACTGCTGATGAATAGACGGTAAGTTATTCACGGGGAAACCCTTGTTGAGCGTGTTTGCGAGAGAGAGAGAGAGAGAGAGAGAGAGAGAGAGAGAGAGCATGTGTGATATGTTTGAGACTGAGGCAATGATAACAGATTATTTGTGTCTATGTGTATGGAGGATAGAGAGAGACATGTACATGGGGCTTTGTGTTGTGTAACGTGGAGACACATATACATAATTAGAGAGTGAGTGTGTGAGATACACATGGGGACATGAGGAGAGATGAGGATCCAGATAAATGGGTGTTTGTGCGTGTCTGTGTGTGTTTGTGCACGCATTTGTGTGTGAGAGGGAGAGAGTGTATGTGGAGTAGAGAGACCACTGATGATGTAAACCTAGTATAAGGGAAGGGGGAATGGTGTGACATGTGTAGTAGCGAGATAGCACGGGTGCGGGCGGGGGGATCAGACTATTTGGAAGAGACATCGAGTGTGTGTGTGTGAGAGGGGTGTGAGAGCAAGAGAAAGAGAGAGCTAGCGATGGAGAGAGAGAGGAAGAGAGGGGGCAAGAGGGGTCGTTTGTGTCCATAAATGGCGTATGGATAGGGAGACAATGTTGATGTTGTCCAAAATTGGCCTATGAACGGAGACGCAAGGGAAGCGAGTCATCGTGTGTGTGATAGGGACTTCATGAGAGATCTAGAATAGATGGTGTAGAGAACAATGTGCGAAATCGAGAATGATTATACATTAGGGAGCTATGCAAAGAGTCACGACATATATGTATACAGGGAAGGAGCTGGGGCGGGTCCGCAGGTGGGAGAGATAGAAATAGGAGAGTGGTGCACAAGGAGACAAAGTGTGCTTGTTTGCAATGGGGGTGGTGTGTGAGGTGAGTGCGCGAGAAATTAGGGAGATAGACGTTTGGGGGCGACGTTTTGTGTGTATGGGAAATATACACTCTACATAGTGCGTGTGCTTGGGTAAGAGAGATAGCGGGAGACCTAGAGAGTGAGGGAAGAGATGTGTGCATGCCCGAGAGACAAAGTGATAGATACCTATGTTGGGGTCCGGACTTTACAAGAGAGAGGGGTGTTAATGTGCTCGTGTGTTGGTGTTTCGGGGAGAGAACGACTTCTCTATGTGTGTGTGTGTGTGTGGTGGTGGTGGTGGGGGGGGGGGGTTGACTTCAGATAAAGAGTGAGGTGTCTATATTTGAGGGACTTTAGCGTAATTGAGATATTGTGCACTCATGGCTGATCAATTTGTTTCACAGTTTGTACTATGAGATAACGATACTTTTGAACATGCGTGATATACCTTGATGTACCAGAATTAAAAACCTAAGATTGGAATTTTGGAATTCTACTCCATCATTAGCTTTTGTAATTCATTTAAATGGAGGTACATTTTGTAAGCCGGGATTTTGTGATTTCAAATTCATATATCAAACCTAGAGATGTACACATATGGGCATGTTCAAACTTTATAATCATCCACTTTATTCATACACATACACATTTTTGCTTTTGTCGTCATATTTAGGATAAACACATTTGGAATTTCATTTGAATTGGACCGTATGATGGTATTTGCTTGTAGTAGCTCAATGACCCATATTTGAATTGAATGGACAATCTAAGTTTCGAGTTGGAGACATTGATTTTCAAAACTTGCACATTTTTTTGCATGCAAAACAAACAAATTGTCGGCCATGATATCATAGTCGGTCGTACGAGAGCAGAATACTTATAATTTCAGGCGCCAAAAGTTTTCAAACTTCCCTCTCACATCGAAATATCACGCGTCCGAAAGTTTAGCCCTGCGATATTCCTGTTTTACCCCTGTCACATGAACAGAAAAGGGCTGCTTTGGTAACTCCATTGTTTTCCCCTCTTTGCCCCCAACATTCTTCCCCAGAGCCCCTCCCCTTCCCCTCCCCGACCCCCCCAACCACGGCAAGCCGCTGAATCTAGTCCTCCGCCGCAGCGGTGGAACTCACACCCCGCCGGATCTACCTTCCGCACCTTGGAACCCCCAACTGCCAACTCACCACTTCACCGGAGCCGCTTCAGCGACTAGCTTGTCCACCGCTCCAGATCTCCTTGACCGCCATCATGGTCCACCGCACCGGATCTGCTTAACCGGTGCCCTCGTCCACCACAGCGTAGGCCCTTCACTGACTCCCTCGTCCGCCCCTTCGCCGGCCCTTCATACAAGCCCTCGTCCGCCGCAATAGATCTGCCTCATCGAAAGCACTGTACAACACGCCCGCCGAAGCCTTCGTCCACTGCACCGGACCCGCTCCACGGACGCCATATTCAACTCCACCGGCCCTGCTTTACCGATGCCGCAGCCTCATCAGGTTATTTCGATTTGTACTCCTTCGGTTTTTCTCTTTATCGTGCAACTGTTCACTTACCACAGATGATCTTTCTTGTATGTCGACAGGCGCCGCAACCGTAGCACCGGAGCCGCTTCAGCGATGGCGACAGCCGGCCCAAACTCAACCGCAACACGAGCACCATCGACGATCCTTAGCTATAAAGTATGACAACGATACCCATACGCCGCCGAGAATCAGGTACTATTATCCAACGGCCGGCGCCTACGTTCACTTTCCTAGCATAAGCACCGCACCTTTGAATTTCTTCAGGGCATCATTCAGTTTTTCATGAGGCGCGTTATTCTGCTTGCACCTGTAGGGCCATACTTCTGGCAATGAACATGTTACATGTGCTAAATTACATACCAGTGCACATATAGTTAATATACTTTAGTTTTGTTCTGATGCCACCTGTTGGTTCCATCAGACTGCTTAATGTTCTCTATGCTTAATTACTCATCAGCAAACTAGCATGTGGTTCCGCTACTTTTTGTTCGTTTTACCCTACATTCTCTGATGCTAGCTATTACATCACTGCTCCGAGCCTCTGTTCATTACTTGTTTGTGTGTTCTTGATCTTCCCAAGTTGCATGACTAATTTGATGCTTCTATTAATTATGGAGCTGCCAACCCCATCAAGCAAAATATTTGTTCTTTTGGGGCTGGCACCTCGAACAAGCATAAAAATAGAGGGAACCAGATATATTGTCGTGTATGCACACACCCTTCTTTCATTAGTTTAGATGAACCATTGTTGATCAATTCGGACCAGTGCATGCGATTAAAATTAATTTTACGTAAATAGATGGTGCAGAATAAACTACAACAACTAGATTTGCAACCACGGGATGCTGACGATATCTTCAAAGAACATTGCAACAGCAGCTAGGCTTCAAAGCAACATATGGTAAGCCAGTGTGTTTTAGTACATGTGAAATGTAATGCGAGTGGGCTGCTTTCTTGGCTTGTGCCCTCAACGTGTAATCCTACCGAATTACAAATAGCTCAGTTGTCTGCTTTGCTGTATTGCTTGATTCGAATGCTTATTTGTTGTTATGCTATACCTGAGTTGGCCAATATGTCAGCAGTGCCTGCTGTACTATCGTAAAGAAATTCATGCCTATTTCATTTGAGTCCTTAACTTTTCCTCTCAACTTCATCACAAGACTGTCTTCGTAGTTTATATGAGGCCACACTGTTAAGTGCTTTCTTAGATTATTTCAACTGCTTAGATGCCTTGGCAACTTAAATATAGCGGTTGTACACTCCCTTTCAACTAGGGATGTCAACTAGGTCCCGTTTAATCCCGATTAAAGTCCACTAGTGGTATGATAGTTCAAAAGAGTTTTTGTTTTTTGAGGAAAATGAACTAGGGAGGTAGCAAAAACTAACTCGATGGGACTGGCGGATGTCGTTTATTTGCCACTTACATCCCTAGTTTCATCTTACCATTTTAATTTCTTTTCGGCTGATGCTGCTTCGAACCATTTAAATATAGTTTGCCATGCTTGGCAATAATTCGTCCGTCGTTTACCATGTAAGCTTACTGCCTGGATCATACAATAACTATCTCTTACTGATGTCTAGCGGAAACCTTTCAGGATGCCGTTCACACTAGGACACAATGTACAACCCCAGAATCTATTTGTGGAAGCAGTGCGCCATCCATGTTACCAGATGGTAGTAGTTCAGAGGCAACACCGCCGAAGAGCAGTCTGAGCATAGATATTATAGTGCTTCAGGCTCTACTAGAGGCAGAAAGAGCTGGTGTGGCTGCCATGAATGAGGTAATCTTTATCCTGAGGCTGGAAATTATGGAATTAGCGGCACGCATTATGCAAGCAACCCAAGAATTGGAGGAAGTAAGAATGTTGCATTTGAAGACGGAGGAGGTCCTGTTGTTTCTACTATCTGAAGCCCAAGGTAATCCCGGTCTTCTTTAGATACTAGTTGAAATTGTCATTAGATTATTGTACTTGCATGTTGTGTCATGTCTCTGAATGGATTATGTTGCAAGACCCCCTATGTTGTCCATGTGTTGTAATGTCGTAGGCAATGGATCGGTGATGGAGAATTTTGCCGGATGCGGTTCATCATGTAACTGTCATAACCTAGGGTGACACAGAACTAGCTCCAGTTCGTCAATGTAATGTAGGCATGTATTCCGGATATAGTCATACGTGCTTATGGAAAAGAACTTGCATCACATCTTTTGTCCTACCCTCCCATGGCAGCGGGGTCCTTACGGAAACTAAGGGATATTAAGGCCTCCTTTTAATAGAGAACCGGAACAAAGCATTAACACATAGTGAATACATGAACTCCTCAAACTACGGTCATCACCGTTAAGTATCCCGATTATTGTCACTTCGGGGTTAACGGATCATAACACATAATAGGTGACTATAGACTTGCAAGATAGGATCAAGAACACTCATATATTGATGAAAACATAATAGGTTTAGATCTGAAATCATGGCACTCGGGCCCTAGTGACAAGCATTAAGCATAGCAAAGTCATAGCAACATGAATCTCAGAACACAGTGGACACTAGGGATCACACCCTAACAAAACTAACTCGATTACATGATAGATCCCATCCAACCCATCACCCTCCAGCAAGCCTACAATGGAATTACTCACGCACGGCGGTGAGCATCATGAAATTGGTGATGGAGGATGGTTGATGATGACGATGGCGACGGATTCCCCTCTCCGGAGTCCCGAACGGACTCCAGATCAGCCCTCACGAGAGGTTTGAGGGCTTGGAAGTGGCTCTGTATCGTAAAACGCGATGATTTCTTCTCTCTGATTTTTTTCTCCCCGAAACTCAATATATGGAGGTGGAGTTGGAGTCGGAGAGGCAACAGGGGGCCCACGAGGTAGGGGGCGCGCCCCCACCCTCATGGACAGGTGGTGGGCCCCCTGGCCTTCATCTTTTGCAGGTATTTTTCTTATTTTCTGAAAAGTGGCTTCATGAAGTTTCAGGTCATTCTGAGAATGTTTGTTTCTGCACATAAATAACACCATGGTAATTCTGCTGAAAATAGCGTCAGTCCGGGTTAGTTCCATTCAAATCATGCAAGTTAGAGTCGAAAACAAGGGCAAAAGTGTTTGGAAAAGTAGATACGTTGGAGACGTATCAACTCCCCCAAGCTTAGACCTTTGCTTGTCCTCAAGCAATTCAGTTGACAAACTGAAAGTGATAAAGAAAAACTTTTACAAACTCTGTTTGCTCTTGTTGTTGTAAATATGTAAAGCCAGCATTCAAGTTTTCAGCAAAGATTATAACTAACCACATTCACAATAACGCATAGATCTCAAGTTTACTCATATCAATAGCATAATCAACTAGCGAGCCATAATAATAAATCTCAGATGACAACACTTTCTCAAAACAGTCATAATATGATATAACAAGATGGTATCTCGCTAGCCCTTTCTGAGACCGCAAAACATAAATGCAGAGCACCTTTAAAGACCAAGGTCTGACTAGACATTGTAATTCATGGTAAAAGAGATCCGGTCAAGTCATACTCAATGTAAATTAACAGTAAGGAATGCAAATGACAGCAGTGCTCTCCAACTGGTGCTTTTTAATAAGAGGATGATGACTCGGCATAAAAGTAAATAGATAGGCCCTTCGCAGAGGGAAGCAGGGATTTGTAGAGGTGCCAGAGCTCGGTTTTGAAACAGAGGTGAATAATATTTTGAGCAGTATACTTTCATTGGCAACATAAAAACCAAGAGATGGTGATATCTTCCATGCTACACACATTATAGGCGGTTCCCAAACAGAATGGTAAAGTTTATACTCCCCCTTCCACCAACAAGCATCAATCCATGGCTTGCTTGAAACAACTAGTGCCTCCAACTAACAAGAGTCCCAGGGGGAGTTTTGTTTGCAATTATTTTGATTTAGTTTGCATAAAGCATGGGACTGGGCATCCCGGTGACCAGCCATTTATCTCGTGAGTGAGTAGCAGAGTCCACTCCTCTTGAGAATAACCCGCCTAACATGGAAGATACAGACAACCCTAGTTGCCAAATGAGCTATTCGAGCATACAAAAAAGGATATTTATTTGAAGGTTTAGAGTTTGGCACATACAAATTTACTTGGAACGGCAGGTAGATACCGTATATAGGTAGGTATAGTGGACTCATGTGGAATAACTTTGGGGTTTAAGGGATTGGATGCACAAGCAGTATTCCCGCTTAGTACCGGTGAAGGCTAGCAAAAGACTGGGAAGCGACCAGCTAGAGAGCGACAACAGTCATGAACATGCATTAAAATTAATCAACACCGAATGCAAGCATAAGTAGGATATAATCCACCATGAACATAAATATCATGAAGGCTATGTTGATTTTGTTTCAGCTACATGGGTGAACATGTGCCAAGTCAAGTCACTTAAATCATTCAGAGGAGGATACCACCCTATCATACCACATCATAACCATTGTAATAGCATGTTGGCACGCAAGGTAAACCATTATAACTCATAGCTAAACAAGCATGGCACAAGAAACTATGATCTCTAGTTGTCATTGCAAACATGTTTATTCATAATAGGCTGAATTAGGAACGATGAACTAATCATATTTACAAAAACAAAAGAGGTCGAGTTCATACCAGCCTTTCTTATCTCAGTCAGTCCATCATATAATCATCATTATTTCCTTTCACTTGCACGACCGAACGATGTGAATAATAATAATAGTGCACGTGCATTGGACTAAGCTGGAATCTGCAAGCATTCAATAAACAGGAGAAGACAAGGCAATATGGGCTCCTTTGTTAGATAAACAATAATGCATATAAGAGCCACTTCAACAATTCAATTATGGTCTTCTCCTATCGACCCCCAAAGAAAGGAAAAGAAATAAAACTATTTACACGGGAAAGCTCCCAACAAGCAAAAGAAGAATAGGAAATATTTTTGGGTTTTCTTTTTAATTACTACTACAAGCATGGAAATTAAACTGATTAAAAGCTACAACTAACTTTTCTGGTTTTTCTTAAGGTTTATTAAACACACAAGAAGAAAGCATAAAAAGGAAAATAAACTAGCATGGATGATACAATGAAAAAGTATGAGCACCGACATCTAGCAATGAGTGTGTGAACATAAATGTAATGTTGGTGGGAAATACGTACTCCCCCAAGCTTAGGCTTTTGGCCTAAGTTGGTCTATGGCCACGGCTGGCCTGGCGGATATCCATAATAGTAGTTGGGGTCGTACTGGGATGAAGAAGAGGAACACTCCACTTGTCATTGGCTGACAATCATCTCCGGATCCCACTGGTAATTAGACTGTCGTGAAGGATCAACTTGTGGTTCCGGCTCTAGCTCCTCAGCTGGTGCAGGGTTCCGGTAGGCGTGAATAGCGTTCAACGGAACAAGGTACGTGCCTGAAGATAAGTCAAACAAAGAAGGAGCAGGCAGGGTAGTAGTCTCAGGATGATGTTTGTTAAAGAACAATTGATATTTATGTTCTCCTTCCCTATTCTTAACAATAAAATCATGTGCCACCATACTTTTATAATCTAGATAAACACGAGGCAGGACTTTTTCTTCCTTCTCAGAATGCCTAATAGGTATGTTAAAATGTGCAGCTAGGCGTGAGGCATAGATGCCTCCAAAGATGGGGCCCTTTGTACAGTTCAGACTTAACCGTTTGGCAATAATGCCGCCCATACTAAAAGTGTTATCGCTGTATAAACCTTGGAGAAAAATAATAATATCAGGGATACTAAGGTTTCCACAGTTTCCGCGACCAATTAAACAACGACTAGCAAATAATGCAAAATAGCGTAATACAGGAAAATGTATGCTAGTGATTCATGCATCAGAAATCTTCCTTGTTTCCCCTATAGTGATAGTATCAATAAACCCCTCCACATCATCACCATGTGGTTCTTCTGTCTTGCCCTCAAAAGGTACTAAACAAATTCGACAAAAATCATAAAGTGACATCTCCTTATGCTCATCATATAGATGAAACTCCACTGTGGTGGTGAGTTCCTAGAATGGAAATGAAAGTTTTGCACAAAGGTATTTTTGAGTAAGAGATACTGATCGCATTGGTCGTGGAGGAAAGCGATGAGGCCTGCATTCTGAGCCAATTCATGAAAATCTTCGTAAATCCCAGCTGCTTTCAAGAAATCCTCAGTTTGTCAATGTAATGTAGGCATGTATTCCGAATATAGTCATACGTGCTTATGGAAAAGAACTTGCCTGACATCTTTTGTCCTGCCCTCCTGTGGCAGTGGGGTCCTTACGGAAACTAAGGGATATTAAGGCCTCCTTTTAATAGAGAACCGGAACAAAGCATTAACACATAGTGAATACATGAACTCCTGTAACTACGGTCATCACCGGTAAGTATCCCGATTATTGTCACTTCGGGGTTAACGGATCATAACACATAATAGGTGTCTATAGACTTGCAAGATAGGATCAAGAACACTCATATATTGATGAAAACATAATAGGTTCAAATCTGAAATCATGGCACTCGGGCCCTAGTGACAAGCATTAAGCATAGCAAAGTCATGGCAACATCAATCTCAGAACATAGTGGACACTAGGGATCAAACCCTAACAAAACTAACTCGATTACATGATAGATCCCATCCAACCCATCACCGTCCAGCAAGCCTACGATGGAATTACTCACGCATGGCGGTGAGCATCATGAATTGGTGATGGAGGATGGTTGATGATGACGATGACGATGGATTCCCCTCTCCGGAGCCCCGAACGGACTCCAGATCAGCCCTCCCGAGAGGTTTGAGGCTTGCCGGCGGCTCTGTATCGTAAAACGCGATGATTTCTTCTCTCTGATTTTTTTCTCCCCAAAACTCAATATATGGAGGTAGAGTTGGAGTTGGAGAGGCAACAAGGGGCCCACGAGGTAGGGGGCGCGCCCCCCACCCTCGTGGAGAGGTGGTGGGCCCCCTGGCCTTCATCTTTTGCAGGTATTTTTCTTATTTTCGGAAAAGTGGCTCCGTGAAGTTTCAGGTCATTCCGAGAACGTTTGCTCCTGCACATAAATAACACCATGGTAATTCTGCTGAAAACAACGTCAGTCCGGGT
The DNA here is from genome assembly GCF_003073215.2 of Triticum urartu. Lineage (NCBI taxonomy): Eukaryota > Viridiplantae > Streptophyta > Magnoliopsida > Poales > Poaceae > Triticum > Triticum urartu. The sequence continues at coordinate 543,384,097 of NC_053025.1, read as the reverse complement.
TAGTTCCATTCAAATCATGCAAGTTAGAGTCCAAAACAAGGGCAAAAGTGTTTGGAAAAGTAGATACGTTGGAGACGTATCATAATGATCCGAATTTTTTAGGCGAGGTAATCGTCAGTACTTGTATGATTGACATAAGGTGAATTGTTTTTCGTGTGAGCATATTGTACGAGATGAAATAACCGTTTGACTCAGAGTGTAGCCAACCTACTGAATTCGAAGATCACGACATTTCTAAATCATAATCATATATAAAGGTGGAATAAATCTTTGTTGTGGTTTTTAAGTAATAAATAACAAAACGTATAATTATCTGTGGATATTCGTAATCGAATACAAATTGGATTTGAATTTAGTTTGCCAGGTCCCAGGGCAAACGTGAATGCTAATTCTCCCAAGTTTTGAATGAAGCGGCTAAACACCCACTATAATTTGTGGGCTGCCCGAAGCAAGTGTTTGCGAGATGGAAATTACTTTCTACCCCTGACACTTGACATCCTTATCGACCGGATTTACATTGCTGTCGATAGGGGTAGACTAGTAACTTCTATCAGACATGACACGATGGCCTCTGAGCCCATTCAGACACGGTGGGCGCCAAACGTGGGTGCCAAAACACATTTGATTCAAGCTCGTCCCAAAGACCTGTGTCTCTTCCTCCATTTCCCCATTCATACACGGTGGGCGGCAAAACAAACTCTCCTCGTCCGAAATCGATGTAGGCTAATATTTTAAATGGGGCAGATGTGTAAGTTCCATCAGACGTGACACAACCGCCCTACCTGTCAGCCCCGTTCATACACCGTGGGCACCAACCGTGGGCGGCAAAACACCCTCTCCTGGCCCGAAATAGTTACCGACAAATATTTGGGAGATGCGAGATTACCTTCCTATCCCCAACTGACGCGATGTCCGAAATTTTAAACGGGGGATAAGTTCGTAACTTTCCCCCATTTCAGAGAAGCGCGTTCCAAAGTTTGAGATCCCCCTCCCCTCCATTTCCCCATTCATACACCGTCGACGGCACGACAACCTCCGCACTGCGGCCAGCCTCCTCCGTCCGCCACCCCATCCTCCACCTTGCCGGAGCCGCTACCCCTACCCCATCGTCCACTACAAGACATGGACGTCTCTCATCCATGGCGCTGGACCAGGATCCTTTCATCGCCTCCTCTCGCTTCATCGGCGCTGTCGTCCACCTTGTCGTTGCCGCTCCTACGACCGCCTCGTCCACGGCAACAGGATATATGCCCCGACCCGGCCGTCTGCCATCTAAAGTCTTGTTCCCCGCCGCCGACAGCCATCGCACTCGCAGCGCCCTCAATGTATCATCATAGGCCAACATGGCGTCGCAAGAGAGGTGGTACCATTCCATATGTGCTTAAGTTATTGATCTCACCCGGAAAATAGATCGTAATTTGTTTACTGTACTTTTCTTGTCCGTACCAAATAGTAGTGGCTAGTTGAAAGCTTACATTGGTTGCGAAGTAGCTTTGTCCGGTTTGCACCTTCAGATCCGCCATGGCACGGGCACTATACTCGTAAAGCTTGTGTTTTCCCCCCCTTTATATTCACTACCATCATCATAGGTGCTTCGTGTCGTGCTAGCACTGCTCCTCAAGACCTCAACCCAAGGCTTACGTGTTGAAATACGAATCTGATATGATGCTCATATCACTAAAATAGAGAACGTTTAATTGGTCACCTAATGTTCCTATATTAGTTTCAAAAAGCATGTGCGCCACCCACTGGTCCAGCTAGTTCCACTTTCCTGATTTTTCTCTTGATGCTTAGGGTTTTCCCCTTTTATCTACTCTACTATGATCTGCGTAGGTGCTTTCTGTCGTACTAGCATTACTCCACCCTTCAAGCTAAACAACACAACACTCAGAATTCGAAAGCTTAGTTGTTCAAATATGATTGTGATATGATACTGATATTAGTTAACCGAGACATTTAATTGGTTAGCTAAAGGTCCCACTTGAGTTTCCAAATGCATGTCGCGACATATAGAGAGACAACATAATTAATTACGCTGTCTCTCTATATGTCGCGACATGCATTTGGAAACTCAAGTGGGACTGGAATCAGGTACTTTGCCATCTGCCAGCTCTTTGCCGTCAGCTAGCGGACGGCAAAGAAGCTCTTTGCCATCAGCTACCAAAAAGCAGACGGCAAAGAACTGGCTGATGGCAAAGACCTAATTTTCCATCAGCCAGTTCTTTGCCGTCGGCTAGCGGACGGCAAAGAGGGAGGGGGCCCCACTGACGAGCTGCTGAAAAAAACCTAACGGCCCCCCTCTTTGCCGTCCGCTAGCAGACGGGAAAGAGAAAATAAGCGGACGGCAAAGGGGGGCGGACGGCAAAGAGGGAGGGGCCCCACTAACGTTAACGGCCGTGCCCCACCCCGCCCCCCTCTCTTTCTCTTCTTCACACGCGTGCCGCCGCCCCCAGCACTCGCCGCCGCCCCGCCGCCCCACCACCCCGTGCGCCGCCCCACCGCCCCCCGCCCCGTCGCCACTGCCGCCCGGCGCCCCACCGGCCCCCTGCCCCGTCGCCCCCGCCGCCCTGCCGTCTGGGCGCCGCCGCGCCCCGGCCCCATCGCCACTGCCGCCCGGCGCCGCCGCCCCAGGCTGCGCCACCCCCCTCCTCCACCCCAGGTGAGCTCTGCCTCCTTTTTTTTCCTTTTTTTCTGTTTTTTAGTTTTAGGTTTATGTTTAGTTTAGTTTAGATTTAGATTTAGTTTTAGGTTTAGTTTTAGGTTTATAGGTTCAGTTTTAGTTTAGTTTTAGGTTTAGATTTAGTTTTTTCCTTTTTTCTATTTTTTTAGTTTTAGGTTTAGTTTAGTTTTAGGAAAGAAGAAGAAGAGAAAAAGAGGAGAGGAGGAGAAGAAGAAGAGGAAAAAGGAAAGGAAGAAGAAGAAGAGGAGGAGGAGAAGAGAAAAGAAGAAGAGGAAGAAGAAGAAAAAAGAGGAGAGGAGGAGAAGAAGAAGAGGAAAAAGGAAAGGAGGAGGAAGAAGAAGAAGAAGAAGAAGGAAAAAAGGAAGAAGAGGAATAAGAAGAAAAGGAAAAAGAGGAAAAAACCCGACCCGACACGGTACCCCGACCCCGACCCGGCACCCTGACACGACACCCCGACCCCGACCCCGAGACCCCGACCCCGACACTGACACCCCGATCGACCCCGAGCCTGACCCGACACCCTGACCCCGAGCCTGACCCGACACCCCGACCCCGACACCACACCCCGACCCCGAAACAGCACCCCGACTCCGACATGGCACTACCCCGACACCGACACGACACCCCGACCCCCCGACCCCGACACGGCACCCCGACACCGACACGACACCCCGACCCCCGACACCTCCCAAAAAGGTGTTCTTTGGCCTTGCAGAGGCCGACGGGGTCATATATTTGTGAATTATTAGTTAGGTCATATATTTTTCGATTTTGTTATGAAAAACATCATATCTAATTGTGTTGATCGGGTAGTTTTAAATGTGTAGTTGTTTCATCGCTGCGAGGTTTGGTGTTCGACGACCTCGCCGTGCGTTTGACGAGCTCTGCCCCTTCGTTCGTGGGTGAGCACAAATGACATGTCCTCCTCCCCCATTAATTATTTGATCTATTCCGATGAAACTTGGTAGCTAGCTATATATGTGTCTTGAATCATCAGTATGCGTAACCAATATGTGTCTCCCGTTCGAAAGCGTCATAGTTATAAATATGCATGCATTTGCATATTTATAACCTTGATTCTTTCGAATTGTCCAACACATATGAAGGAGAATTCTTCCAAGAGACACGTCTTTCCAAAAAGCATTTCAAGAACTGCTATACTTCACCCCAAAACATTGAAGTAGACAGCGACAATGAATCCGACATCACCCCAGAGGAGGAACAAGAAGAGCCAGAACAAGAAGAGGTTACTACTGCGAATGACCTGTCAATGCTTGACCGATTACGTCAAGGTGGCCTTGCACATGTTGATGCCAATGAACCCTATGAGCCCATCATTGATTATAGTGATGATGATGATTATGAATTTATTGATGATACTGATCGAGATTATTAGTAGTGTCAGGTATTCAATTTTTTTATGTTGTACTTGATGATGATACACTTAAGTGATATACATATTATTATTCATGTTGGTACTTTTTTTATGTTGTACTAATTTGTTTTATTCTTTGTCATGGCAGGTGTTGAAAGATGGTGGGCGCTGGTCGGGAGCGCACCGAGGCCCCTTCTTCGTCGGCGTGTGGTGCGAGGTCTTCCATTCCACACGCACCTCTTCGCCGAGCATTGCTGGACAGTATGGCGACACCGCCGGGCCCTTCTTCGTCGACCGCGGTGCCCAGCAGGGGACAAGGTAAGAAGAAGAGAGGAGGTGGAGCACGTGGTCGCGGGAGAGGAGGCAGGGTGACTCTTACGGCGCCTTCCTCGCCGCCGCCCCCAGCTGTTTCACCCGAGCACGTGACTGCTAGGGTGGACTCGTCTGAGGAGGAGGCTGCATGGACTCCGGTCCACGAGCCTCCGGTCCACGGGTCTTCGGCCCATGAGCCTCGGGTCGACGGGCCTTCGGCCCACGAGACTTGGGCCCATGAGACCCCGGAGGAGCACACGTTTGGATGGGGTAACTGGTCGGGTCAGCCTGAGGAGCCGAGTGGCCATGCTGATGATGGCGGGGAGCCGACTGATGAGGAGGGGGAGGAGGGGGGCAACGTCTACCAGCGTGGTGCTACACGGATCTTGTCCGTGCCGGCGACCCGCGAGCAGAGGTGGTTGATTTTCCCTGATGGGGAGAGGTAAGTGCATTTAATCTTTTTGTACCTTCTGCATTCACGTTTCTTCAAATAACTGATGTGTTGGCCTTGTCATGCTGCAGGGGTTGGGACCACCATGAAAGTGTCCGCCGGCCCAACTCCGTCCTTGGAGTTCTGATTCGGCAAAACTTCCTGGGGTTTGTCACGTTGCCTGGTGAGGGTCGGCTTCCAGAGGTTGGATTGACTTGGGAGCACTACTTGGCTGCCCCGGCCTCGTCGGGTGAGATTATCGATGGTGTCTTGTGCAAGACGCGGGTAGATGTGGTGATCAGAAAGTTCTGGGTAATTGCTCCTTTACACAATTAAAAATCTTCAACTAGCTAGTTATTAATTGTACTAATCAATATTGTCTCATTTGATTGCAGACATTCTACAGGTGTGAGGAGGGATACGAGGAGGAGGCGGCAGATGTTATCCACAAGGTGTGCAAGCGCCTACTTCAGAACTTACGGCATGAGGTTCGGGTGCAGGCTGTTTGAGACTACTACGCCGGGCGTGGTATCAAGAAGCCCAAGTAGGAGTGTCGCGATAAGTTCTTGAGTAAGGAGAAGTACATGAAGGTAATTCTTAAGAGCTTGTACTTACTTCCTTCATTTAGTAATTCATAGCCGTAGCGCTCAAGTTTCTATTTGCTAACTTAGGCCCCTCCGAGATGGTTTGCGGATCGGATGGATTGTTGGGAGGTGTTGGTCAACGCGTGGTGCTCAAAAGAATGGCTGGCCACCCATAAAGAGGCCAAGGACAAACGTGCCCAAATGGAAGGTGTGCCACACCACCAAGGCAGCTCCAACTTATTTCAGTACGGGCGGAACTGGGTATGTGGTTTGCTTCATGATTCATGCAATTCATTCATCATGCTAGCTTTAGCCCTTTAATTACTAATTTACTTTGTTTCTCTCTTTCAGGCACGCTACAATAAGGTGGATAAGGTGCCAGAGGTGTACGACCTGTATGCCATGGCCCACACTGTCCCTTACAAGAAAGTCAAGGCATTCTCTGCGTCTGACCTCGATGATCCAAAGAACTTCACCAACATCTCCGCCCATGACAAGCTCATGCAATATAGAGATCAGGGGAAGGCGAGGAAAGGGGAGGACTTTAACCCGAGCCAGGGTCCCATTGATACAGAGCTGCTGATGATATCTGGTGGAGGGAGGTCCCATGGCTCCATAGCCATGGGAGATGGACTTATCCGTTGTCCTAGCACTCTCCCGGAGATCAAGGCGCGCCAGTCGAGCTCCGCTCCTGAGATAAGGCCTCGTGAACGGCCAGTCCAAGTCGCCTTCAAGGTTAGTTATACGTACTCAGCTATCTTTCTCCATTACATTGTGTGCGCTTCCATCAATGATTACAAATGGTCATGTCAGTGGTGTTGCAGGCTGCTATACAGAGTGAGAGAGATAGAACGGAGAAACTTCTGGCGGAGGCGGCGGAGAGGCGCCGGGAGTTGGAGGAGAGGACCGCAAAGATGTTGGAGGAGGAGAGGGCACGGAATGACATGCAGGCAAGGGCCATGTACGAGCTCCTTGTGGTAAGTTTCTTCTGCAGATTACTTGCTATTCTTAACATTTGAGTCTCATTACTAACTAGTATGACTCTGTTGTGAAAACCAAATGTGCAGTCTGTGTGCGAGAAGTCCGGTCAGACCGCTCCGCCGATGCCAGTGATTGCTCCTGGGAGCACGGTGAGTTTAATTTGAATGGACATTACTTGCTAGTCTTAACATTTGAGTGGCATAATGCTAACGAGACATTGGAAATGATCTTTGGTGCAGCTTAACTCCAGAAACGCATTGCACGATCCTTCTCCAGCTACTGGCGCGAGCCAGCTCGCTCCTACACCTCCGTGATCACGGTAAGTTTCTCTAGTGTTTTGCTTAACAAATGCATAAAGACCTAGACTTAGCTTTATTTCCTCCAATATGCTTACCATAATGACCTAGAGTTAGCTTCTTTTCCTCCATAATGACTTAATAAGCTTACTGACCTCATAAACCATCCATTTTACCTAAGTTAGCTCTAAAACGATATGTACTTAGCTTACTTATGTCAAAAATTGCATAATTAACTTAGTTAGCTCATAAACGATCCATTTTACCTATGTTAGCTCTAAAATGACTCATTTTACCTTAGTTAGCTTATAAGTGATCCAATTTATCCAAGTTAGCTCTAAAATGACCCATTTTACATAGATTAGCTCCTAAATGATCCATTTTACCTATGTTAGCTTTAAAATGACGCATTTCACCTAGGTTAGCTCCAAAATGACCCATTTCACCTAGGTTAGCTTATAAATGATCCAATTTATCCAAGTTAGCTCTAAAATGACCCAATTTACCTAGAGTAGCTCCTAAACGATCCATTTCACCTAAGTTAGCTAAAAACGACCCATTTCACCTAAGTTAGCTCAAAACGATCCATTTCACCTTAGTTAGCTCAAAAACGTGGCATTTCACCTTAGTTAGCTCATAAACGACCCATTTCAACTAAGTTAGCTCATAAATGATCCATTTCACCTAAGTTAGCGACAAAACGATCCATTTCACCTTAGTTAGCTCAAAAACGATCCATTTCACCTTAGTTAGCTCATAAACGACCCATTTCAACTAAGTTAGCTCATAAATGATCCATTTCACCTAAGTTAGCTCATAAATGATCCATTTCACCTAAGTTAGCTCAAAAACGATCCATTTCACCTTAGTTAGCTCAAAAACGATCCATTTCACCTTAGTTAGCTCAAAAATGATGCCCTTCACCTTAGTTAGCTCATAAACGACCCATTTCAACTAAGTTAGCTCATAAATGATCCATTTCAACTAAGTTAGCTCATAAACCACCCATTTCAACTTAGTTAGCTCATATATGATCCATTTCACCTAAGTTAGCTCATAAATGACATATACTTCTTGTTCTAGTCTTCTTCTTGTTCTATTCACCTATTTCTAACTTTCTTATTTACCATTTTGCAGATTTCACTCACTTCATGGAAGCTAGCTTGCTATGATGGAGTGCTTGCTTTTTCTTTGCTAAAACTTTGCATTGTATCTAGCTTGCTATGATAGAACTTGCTATGTTGATGAAACTTTGCTATGTAATATGTAGATGGAACAATGTGTATGGATGGAACTTGATGGAACTTGCTATGTTGATGAAACTTTGCTATGTAATATGTCTATGGAATTATGTGCTGGATATGTGATATGTTTGCTGTTAAATATATCTATATATGTCATATATATTTGCTGTGAAAATTGTTGGATTAAAAAAACAGAAAAAAGAGACAATATGCAGGATCTTTGCCGTCTGCCACCGACGGCAAAGGGCTCTTTGCCATCAGCAGCCGATGCCAAAGAGGCCACGTGGCAAGCAACTGTGCTTCCTGGGAGGCTGACCAATTTGGTCAGTTTGCCTATAGTGGCTGACGGCAATGGCTTTGCCGTCGGCGGCGGACGGCAAAGAGTAAAAAACTTTGCCTACAGTGGCGGACGGCAAAGGCCTGCCGTGTAGTGACGTTGGCTGACACCATTCGGCGGACGGCAAAGGCCTTCCGAAGTTTGCCGTCAGCGGCGGACGTCAAAGGCTTGCCGTTAACCACCTAACGGAGTAACGGTGCATTTATTCCCGTCTGCACTCTTTGCTGTCCGCTGCTGATGGCAAAGGCCCCTTTGCCGTCAGCCGCCCGAAGCAGACGGCAAAGTAGCTCTTTGCCGAACCTTACTTTGCCGTCCGCGGCAGACGGCAAAGACCTTTTCTGTCAGCCATCCATGCCTTTGCCGTCTGCCGTGGCAGATGGCAAAGTAGCTGATTCCTGTTGACCGTACTTTCTTGTCCATACCAAATCTTAGTTGTTATTTTAAAGCAAACATCGGTTGCTAACTACCCTTTGCGCGGTTTGTAGCTTCAGATCTGCCATCCCACTGCCATGGTCAACACTGTACTCATCATGCTTATGTTTTCCCCATTTTATGATGACCACAATCAGCCTACGTGGTTCGTGTCGTAATAGCACTGATCTACCCATCGAGCTAAACAAGCTTAGTTGTACAAATTCGTATCTGATATTATTGCTGATATTAGTAAAACTGAGAGATGTTTAATTGGTTAGCTAAATGTTCCTACTTTAATTTCAAAATGCATGTGAGCCACATATGGAGAGACCGAAAAGAATAGTATTTCTCTGTGCGCTCTGGATCATCATGGGTGGCCAATCAACATTGTATTGAAACACTTGTAATATCTTCAATCTGCTTGCTCTTCTACTCTTCTTTAAGATGATACTCTTCTCTTGCGGTCGACTTGGTCAGGTCGAGTTGTTCTCCCTTAGTATATTTTGAATCTGTCAGGTCAGGTCAACTTGTTCTTCTTTACTATATGTTGAAGCTATCATCTACGAAGTGTCATCACTTTTGGAGCTCTCATATTTTGAGTAGTAGGCCACATTATATTAATGCACACAACAAATTACATCATGCATGGCATCTTTTAAAAGAATTGTAGAGATAGCACAAAGGGGTTTACAGGGAGGCAGTATTGGATTAGAATCACTTCTGCATTACAAAGAAAATCTCACTTGTTTTTATGTTTTCATGCATGTCATATATTGAACATTATCAAAATGAATATGAGAATGGGTGCGCGAGAGGAATATTGCGGAACGATCCACTGGCTAACAAACTTGGCATGGTGGAGGATGGCCTAACTTATTCACCCATCAAGGTGCTTGCTCTAACTTTGCAAATTTGTATTGGTCGCACATATTTTGTATCTGACCTCTTGCATTACTTTTACTTTGTTACACCATCTGCTTAGTTTAAGCATCATATATGAGTATATGCCATACCTATCCATTTTCTATACCTATTCCATGTGTCGTCACACTATGTTTTCCAGTCAAATGTTGTTCTTTCGTAATAGATGTCCAAAAGGAAGAGGGTGAGTGCAGATCCTCAAGGAGTAAAAACTAGGTATTTGGAGATGGTAGTGATACCTGTTAAATCAGATAGATCAGCAGCCACAGAAAACACAGGCCCAACTATACTACACTTTAACCCTACTCCAGTGGCCAAACCCCTATTAGAACTGCTGGGAGCCCAACGTCGGGTACTGTCTATGATATCAATTCAAAATTTGAACTCCTAAATTTCTGCTTGTGCCTTACCTTCTCTCTTGTATGAAAACTAATTTTAGATGAATCTCCTTGCTCAAAGGATCATACGATCTCAAAACAATAATGGGCTCTGCATTGCTCTTGTCAGTACCTCTCTCCCTTTTGCCTTGTAATGCTGTACTTAATTAATTGCTATTTGATTATGTATCATCAGTCTGCACCTGAGCTTCATTATCCTCCGTTTCTTCCAATATTATTTGATCTATATTTACTCTTTGCAAAATGTAGAATAATGGCAACGCTTATAAAGAATTTTCTTTGGGGAATTTATTGAATTATCCTTCCATCAACATGGAGAAGGGCTTTGTCCAGCCCGTGTTAACATGTAAGTTCATCCTTCTCAAGCCTTCAAACTTTGTTCTAGTATAGATTGGGATAGGCATCATTTCCTCCACTGTTGTTTGCTTGTCTGTTTACATCTGATTGGATGTTTGCAACAACTACCAGTTTCAAATTGTAGTTGTAAAAACATGTTCCTTATGCAGAACAGATCCATTTATTTGCTTATATAATTGTGAAACCTGTTACGTGTCTCCTTGTTTCTCTTTCAGACTCGTATCTCTTACGCCAGGCAGAACTTTAGGGAAGATAGTGAGCCAAACCATCTTGAGGAAAAGCGAGATGACCCCAAGGTCCTGTCTTGATGAAGACAGTGAGTTGAAGCTACTCACCAGCAGGTGTGAGTCAACCTCTGTGTAGTCACTGCCTCAATCAGTTCGACTTCTTCAGTCTAAACTTAAAGCGAAAAGGCTTGCTTCAGCTCAGCTCCGACTTGAAGTCAAAGATGTAATGAAGATGTCAGAGGACTGCTGTGCACACCATCATGCCTTAAATCTAGTGTTGATGCATCTATCGTTGACACAACTGAGGTCTACTCAGCTTCTTCAGTTGTTTGGGGGGCCCGACCTGGCCAGGCCTAGTGCCTTCTGAAGTGCTCTCAGTTTTGTATATTCTTTTGTCGGCGCATTTATTTGCACTGGTGGCAAACTTTGATGCCCAGTGGATGTAATATGTGTGATAGCCGTGATAGCCTAGCATAAGTTGCTTGCTTATTTATTTCCTTGTTGTCTTGTTTATTTGTTTGCTTGTAGTCATTGCAGTTCTTTTTCCGCGGTTTGCTAGTGGCTGCAATAATCTATTTTTTAGAACTAGGCCACAATAACCATGGGCTAATATTTACTGTAGTGACACTGGGCCTCCTACGGGCCGTAGAAACAGTGGGCCTTCTACAGACCACAGAAACAATGGGCCTTCTACGGGCCGTATCATCAATGGGCCTTATACGGGCAGTATGATCGATTTGCCAAACATGGGCCAATAACAGGCCGCATTATGGCCATAAATGGGCTAGAGTTGGAATCGTCCGTTCATGGGCCGACCATAACGGGCCATCGTTAATAGGCCGTATTTGATGACGCTATGAAAACGGCCCAACGTATTAACGAACCACAAACAGGCCGACTGTAAGCACGGGCTGAATTTGGCCCACAAGCAGAAAATGACAGTAACGGGCCGTAAGTAAACGAATACTGGAAATGAGCCCAAGAATAAATGGGCTCTGAGAAGGCCGAAAGATAACATGGGCTGGAAATGGCCCAACGGAATAACGGGCCGTTAATGGGTATAAAGTGATACACTGTTCATTACGGCCCAGTTTCACCATGGGCCGTTAATGGGTGTAAAGTGATACACTGTTCATTACGGGCCAGTTTCACCACGGGTCGTTAAATAGGCCAAGAGTTACATATGGCCTCATATGGGACAAAAGACGTCATGGGCCATACATGGGCCAGAAGTGAAAACGGGCTGGAATCATATTGGGTGGCCCAGATGATGCTACTAGGCCTAATTCGGATAGGGCGTAATGGGCCTTGGGTTAGCGGGCTGTAAATGGACTATATGCGAACATGCCGTTAACAGGCTTTACATGGGCCGGCCCACCACCTTTTGACCAAGTCAAATGGGCCGGCCTTTTCATAGGAATGGGCCTCTGTTGGGTCGTGCCATGTGTCGACGTATCATAGGCGCCTTCTGTCCAATGAGTGGATGACATCTGTCCCAACGATGAGCCAACACGTGTTTCCTCCAGCCAATGATGATTTTACACGTGGAAAATCCCCATTGGTCGGGGCTGTTAATGGGTTATCGGATACAAAACCCGACCCGATAGCTTAACGGCGTTCCATTACGGTGGATGCCACGTGTCGGTCACCCTTGACGAAAGCACTTCTGTGACGCAGGAATTATCGTCATGAAAGTGGACACTTCCATGATGATAATTTTGGTAATGTCATGGAACACTTCTACAACAGCACATGTATAACTACCTTGATTCTGTCATAAAATCGTCACGGATGTACATGCATGACAGAAAATGCGACCAACTGTGACAAACACGTATCATCACGGAAGTGTATTTTTTGTAGTGCTTCTCTGAATTCTTTTATGTATGATTGGTTATCTTTGCAATTCTCTTCGAATTATCAGTTTGGTTTGGCCTACTAGATTGATCTTTCTTGCAATGGGAGAAGTGCTTAGCTTTGGATTCAATCTTGCGGTGTCCTTTCCTAGTGACAGTAGGGGCAGAAAGGCACGTATTGTATCGTTGCCATCGAGGATAACAAGATGGGGTTTTCATCATATTGCATGAGTTTATCCCTCTACATCATGTCAACTTGCTTAAGGCGTTACTCTGTTTTCATTAACTTAATACTCTAGATGCATGCTGGATAGCGGTCGATGAGTGGAGTAATAGTAGTAGATGCAGGCAGGAGTCGGTCTACTTGTCTCGGATGTGATGCCTATATACATGATCATACCTAGATATTCTCATAACTATGCTCAATTCTGTTAATTGCTCAACAGTAATTTGTTCACCCACCGTAGAATACTTATGCTCTCGAGAGAAGCCACTAGTGAAACCTATGACCCCGGGTCTATCTTCATCATATTAATCTCCTACTAGGTAGTTATTTCCTTTGCTTTTTACTTTGCTTTTATTTTACTTTGCATCTTTATCACAAAAATACCAAAAATATTATCTTATCATATCTATCAGATCTCACTCTCGTAAGTGGCCGTGTAGGGATTGACAACCCCTTATCGCGTTGGTTGCGAGGATTTATTTGTTTTGTGTAGGTGCGAGGGACTCACGCATAGCCTCCTACTCGATTGATACCTTGGTTCTCAAAAACTGAGGGAAATACTTATGCTACCTTGCTGCATCATCCCTTCCTATTCGGGGAAAATCAACGCAGTGCTCAAGAGGTAGCAAGAAGGATTTCTGGCGCCGTTGCCGGGGAGGTCTACGCAAAAGTCAATATACCAAGTACCCATCGCATACCCTTATCTCCCGCATTACATTATTTGCCATTTGCCTCTCGTTTTCCTCTCCCCCACTTCACCCTTGTCGTTTTATTCACGAAAACATTCGTTTGGAAACATTTGTTTCCGGGTCTTCAGAGGTGGTCCTCTTCCTTCCTTGGGGAGAGGGAATTTCGGATTCTTCTTCCTGGTTATCCTCCTTCATGGAGGCGCTAATTCCCCTGGCTTGGATGAATAATGAGTGAGGCCTACTTTCAGCCTCTTTATCCCCCCCCAATCTTCCCCTGAGGGCGCTTGATAAGGCGCCGGCTCGAGCATTTTGGCTAGTACAGGATTTGCCGAGCCTTCGGGAAGAGGGGCCGAACACCTAATCATCTTCGCCTTTGATACCCAATCCTGGTCAAAGAGTGACTTTTCAGAATGATGCTATGATAAATAAAAAGACAGCGTGTTCGGCCACGGGATTACTTACTTGGGTATCTGGGCGATTGCAGTTCAGGCCCGCGTCCTCGTGGTGTCCGGACACTTTATTTGTGGTCTGAAGAACAATTTGTACATCTCTTCGAGCGTCATGCCGAGAAAGTACTGAATGGTTCGCGGTCCCTCCGGGTTGAATTCCCACATACGGAGGGGTCGACGCTTGCAAGGCGGGACCTGACGAACTAGCATGACTTGCATCACCGTGACCAGGTTAACGTTTCTCTCGAGGAGATCTCGGATGCGGCTCTGCAATATAGGAACATCATTTACTGACCCCCAGCTCACCCCTTGTTGACCCATGATGTCAGTTGTGGTGGGGGGGCCCGAGAAAAAAGCAGGGGCAGCTACCCACTTGGTACTCCTGGGAGCTGTGATATAAAACCACTCCCGTTGCCATAAACTGGAAACCTCCGGGAAGGAACCCTCTGGCCATGGAACATCAGCGTTTTTGCTTATCACGGCACTTTCGCATTCTGCGTGTCCCCCCTTGATCATCTTCGAGTTTACATTGAAGGTCTTGAGCCACAGGCCGAAGTGTGGGGTAATGCGGAGGAAGGCCTCACACACGACGATGAACGACGAGATGTGAAGGAGGGAATCTGGGGCCAGGTCATGGAAATCCAGCCCATGATAAAACATGAGCCCCCTAACAAAGGGATCCAGAGCGAGGCCTAGCCCTCGGAGGAAGTGAGAGATGAACACAATGCTCTCGCCGGGTTTGGGAGTGGGAATAACCTGCCCTCGAGCAGGCAGCCTATGCCAGATTTCGCCGGTTAAATACCTGGCCTCTCTTAGCTTCTTTATGTCTTCCTCTATGACAGAGGAAGGCATCCACCGACCTTGAAGGTTGGATCCGGACATGGTTGAAGGTCTGAAGCGCCTGACCTGAGCCTTGGGTGTTGGAACTCGAGGTGGGGGAAGGATTCGATTGAGTACGAGAAGGAAAAAAGGTCAGGCCTTGGCCTCTTTATAAAGAGGGTGAATATGAAACGTCCTCCTCGTGGTCGTTTGGGACTTGCCTAAAATCGATGAGTCATACCAACGGGCACAATTGGGTTACCCACGTCCGTATTGATGATAATCCCGTAATAAGGGGGGACATGATCTCTGCTTTGACAAGACGTGTCAAGAAAACTGCCTCGCAATATGTGCAGTGCTGGTTGAGAAAAACGGTTCGAATAATGACCGGGCCGTGGTATGATGTCATGCCGTCGAACGTGTCAGCAGATTAGATTTGTGGAAATATTATTCTCTCTACGGTGGTATGTCGAACTTGTTTTGCAGAGCCAGACACTGTCCTTGTGTTCAAAATCTCCTATGGAGTATTCGGAGGAGGAACCCGCCTTGCAATGTCGAAGACAAATCTGCACGCCGGACTCATCGTCATTGAAGCTGGTTCAGGGGATACTGAGGGAGTCCTGGATTAGGGGGTCTCCGGACAGCCGGACTATATCCTTTGGCCGGACTATTGGACTATGAAGATACAAGATTGAAGACTTCGTCCCGTGTCCGGATGGGACTCTTCTTGGCGTGGAAGGCAAGCTTGGCAATATAGATATGTAGATCTCCTCCCTTGTAACCGACTCTGTGTAACCCTAGACCCCTCCGGTGTCTATATAAACCGGAGGGTTTAGTCCGTAGGATAACAACAATAATCATACCATAGGCTAGCTTCTAGGGTTTAGCCTCTATGATCTCGTGGTAGCTCAACTCTTGTAATACTCATATCACCAATATCAATCAAGCAGGATGTAGGGTATTACATCCATCAAGAGGGCCCGAACCTGGGTAAACATCGTGTCCCCTGCCTCCATTTACCATCCGCCTTAGACGCACAGTTCGGGACCCCCTACCCGAGATCCGCCGGTTTTGACATCGACAGTGGGGTATATCCCCGACACTTTCGCAACAAGTCGAGCTTTGTAGACAGTAACATTACCATCAGCGTCAGTCTTCTTCTTGAAGATCCATTTATTCTCTATGACTTGTCGATCATCGGGCAAGTCAACCAAAGTACATACTCTTTTCTCATACATGGATCTGCTACCTCTTGAGCATGTGTTGGTTTTCCCTTGAAGAGGAAAGGGTGATGTAGCAAAGTAGCATAAGTATTTCCCTCAGTTTTTGAGAACCAAGGTATCAATCCAGTACGCAAGTTGCCTAGTTCCTGC
The DNA here is from genome assembly GCF_003073215.2 of Triticum urartu. Taxonomy (NCBI): domain Eukaryota; kingdom Viridiplantae; phylum Streptophyta; class Magnoliopsida; order Poales; family Poaceae; genus Triticum; species Triticum urartu. Next base: position 543,368,129 of record NC_053025.1, on the reverse strand, counting down.
ACAAAGAATCAAGAACCTTGCAACCAACGCGATAAAGGGGTTGCCAATCCCTTCACGGCCACTTGCAAAAGTGAGATCTGATAAAGATAATAAGATAAATATTTTTGGTATTTTTGTTGTATAGATTGAAAAATAAAGATTGCAAAATAAAACAAATAGTAAACTAGAATTGTAGATGAGAAACTTATATGATATAAAATAGACCCGGGGGCCATAGGTTTCACTAGTGGCTTCTCTCATGATAGCATGTATTACGGTGGGTGAACAAATTACTGTCGAGCAATTGATAGAAAAGCGCATAGTTATGAGAATATCTAGGCATGATCATGAATATAAGTATCACGTGCGTGTCAAGTAGACCGAAACGATACTGCATCTACTACTATTACTCCACACATCAACCGCTATCCAGCATGCATCTAGAGTATTAAGTTCATAAGAACAGAGTAACGCATTAGGCAAGATGACATGATGTAGAGGGATAAACTCAAGCAATATGATATAAACCCCATCTTTTTTATCCTCGATGGCAACAATACAATACGTGCCTTGCTACCCCTACTGTCACTGGGAAAGGACACCGCAAGATTGAACCCAAAGCTAAGCACTTCTCCTGTTGCAAGAAAGATCAATCTAGTAGGCCAAACTAACCGATAATTCGAAGAAACTTACATATAAGAATTCAAAGAAGAACCAAATATTGTTCATAGATAAACTTGATAATAAATCCACAATTCATCAGATCTCGGCAAACACACCGCAAAAGAATATTACGTCGAATAGATCTCCAAGAACATCGAGGAGAAATTTGTATTGAGAACCAAAGAGAGAGAAGAAGCCATCTAGCTAATAACTATGGACCCGAAGGTCTGTGGTAAACTACTCACACATCATCGGAGAGGCTATGGTGTTGATGTAGAAGCCCTCCCTGGTCGATTCCCCCTCCGGTAGATCGCCGGAAAAGGCCCCAGATGGGATCTCATGGGTACAGAAGGTTGCGGTGGTGGAAAAGTGGTTTCGTGGCTCCCCAGGATGTTTTTAGGGTATAAGAGTATATATAGGAAAAAGAAGTACGTCAGTGGAGCTACGAGGGGACCACGAGGATGGGGGGCACGCCTACCCCCTAGGCACGCCCTCCTGCCTCGTGGTCGGCTCGTTGCATGTCTGACTTCCACTACAAGTCTCCTGGAGTGCGGTTGTTCCAAGAAAGATCCTCGTGAAGGTTTCGTTCCGTTTGGATTCCGTTTGACATTCCTTTTCCGCGAAACACTGAAATAGGCAAAAAACAAAAACTAGCACTGGGCCTCCGGTTAATAAGGTAGTCCCAAAAATAATATAAAAGAGCATATTAAAGCCCATTAAACATCCAAAACAGATAATATAATAGCATGGAATAATAAAAAATTATAGATACGTTGGAGACATATCAGGATCCCATCTCAGATTTCATGGCCTCATGCCATCATAGTTTGCAGGTTCGTCATGGCCTATTAACATGACTTCCAGAATAGGATTACTGTACCACTCTGATAACCCACAAGTATAGGGGATCGCAACAGTTTTCGAGGGTAGAGTATTCAACCCAAATTTATAGATTCAACACAAGGGGAGCCATAGAATATTTGAAGGTATTAGCAGCTGAGTTGTCAATTCAACCACACCTGGAGATTAATTATCTGCAGCAAAGTGATCAGTAGCCAAGTAGTATGATAGTTTTGATAATAGTAGAAGCAGCAACGGTAATGGTAATAGTGATTGCAGTAATTTTGTAGCAAGTGTAACAGTGATGATAGTAGTAGTAACTTAGCAAGAACAATATAGGATAAATTCGTAGGCATTGGATCGGTGACTTGTTGGATGATATTCATCATGAGACAGTTATAACCTAGGGTGATACGACACTAGCTCCAGTTCATCAATATAATGTAGGCATGTATTCCGCAAATAGTCATACGTGCTTACGGAAAGAACTTGCATGACATCTTTTGTCCTACCCTCCCGTGGGAGTGGGGTCCTATTGGAAACTAAGGGATATCGAGGCCTCCTTTTAATAGAGAACCGGAACAAAGCATTGGCACATAGTGAATACATGAACTCCTCAAACTACGGTCATCATCAGGAGTGGTCCCGACTATTGTCACTCCGGGGTTACCGGATCATAACACGTAGTAGGTGACTATAACTTGCAAGATCGGATCTAGAACATGAATATAATCGTGATAACATAAACGGTTCAGATCTGAAATCATGGCACCTGGAACCAAAGTGACAATCATTAAGCATGGCAAAATCATAGCAACATAGATCATAAAACATAGTGGATACTAGGGATCAAGCCCTAACAAAACTAACTCGATTACATGATGAATCTCATCCAACTCCTCACCGACCAGCGAGCCTACGAAGGAATTACTCACTCCCTGTGGGGAGCATCATGGAATTGGCAATGGAGAAGGGTTGGTGATGATGAAGAACGAAGACCCCCCTCTCCGGAGCCCCAAACGGATTCCAGATCTTGCCTGCTGATGAAGAACAGGAGGTGACGGCAGCTCTGTCTCGTGGATCGCGATAATTTTTTCTCCCTAATTTTTTTGGAAAAATAGGATTTTATAGCGTCAGTTTTAGGGTCTGCGGGGCCACCAGGTACGGACAACCCACGTGGGCACGCCAAGAGAGGGGGCGCGCCCTGGTGGGTTGTGCCCATCCAGGTGCCCCTCTCCGGTAGGTCTTGGCTCCAGAAATTCTTGTTTATTGTATAAAAATTCCTCGCAAAGTTTCGTTCCATTCCGAGAACTTTTATTTCTGCACAAAAAAAACACCATGGTAGTTCTGCTGAAAACAACATCAATCCGGGGTTAGTTTCATTCAAATCATGCAAATTAGAGTCCAAAACAAGAGGAAAATCGTTAGGAAAAGTAGATACGTTGCAGATGTATCAACTCCCCCAAGCTTAAACCATTGCTTGTCCTCAAGCAATTCAGTTGATAAACTGAAAGTGAAAAAGAAAAACTTTTACGAACTCTTTTGCTCTTTTTTGCATAAATAAGCTGAACAACACCCAGGTTTTTACCCAACATTATAACTAACCACGCCGACAATAACTCTTAAAGATTATATTAACTCATATCAATGACATAATCAGCTAGCGAGCAATAATAAGATATCTCAAATGGCAACATGTTGTCAAAACAACCATGATATAATATGACAATAGTGCTATCTCGCTAGCCCTTTCTGAGACCACAAAACATAAATGCAGAGCACCCCCAAAGTTCAAGCAGCGACTAAACATTGTAATTCATGGTAGAAAAGATCCAGTCATGATGCACCCAACATCAGCTACACACAATGCATAAGTCATGGCAGTTGTGCTCTCAGGTTCTGGCGCTTGTTTTAGAAGGTGATGACACAACATAAAAGTAAATAGATAGTCCCTTCGCAGAGGGAAGTAGTGATTTGGAGAGGTGCCAGAGCTCATGTTTTTAAAACAGAGGTAAATGTTATTTTGAGACATGCACCCTTTTCATTTACTTCACGACCATCAGTTATCAATATGTTCCATGCTAAGAATGCTAGTGGTGGTTCCCAAGTGATAAAAGTAAGGTTTTGACTCCATTTGGAGTTTTTGTTTGACTATTTGAGAGATTAACTCTTTTTCTGTTTGCAGTTTGGAACTGGGCATCCCTATTACCTCCCTTTTTCTTGTGCGATGGCGAGTGAATGAACACTCGACCTGAGAATAACCCTCTTAGCATGGAAGACACCGACCACCTCCTGTCATTCCATGAACGATCCAGGCACACAAAAGGATATTTTTTTAGAAGTTTTTAGAGGTGGCACATGCAAATTTACTTAGGACGGCATGATAATACCGCATGTAGGTAGGTATGGTGGACTCATCTAGAATAAATTTGGGTTCAAGGTTTTTGATGTACAAGCAGAATTCCCACTTAGTATAGGCGAAGGCTAGCAAATAGATTGAGAAGCAGCCAACTAGAGAGCAACAACGATCATGAACATGCATTATGCATAAGTGAGATTGGACACTAGCATGAGTAGGATATGAACACCATGAACATAAATATCATAGAATTTATGTTGGTTTTGATTCAACTATATGCATGAACATGTGCCAAGTCAAGCCACGCGAACATTCAGAGGAGGATACCATATCATCATACTACATCACAATCATTTTAACACAATGTTGATATCCAATATAAATCATTATCCACTCCTAGCTACTTATGCATGGCATGAGAAACTATAATATCTAATTGTCATTGCAAGCATGTTTAATCATAATGGACTGAATCATGGATGCTAGGTTAAACATATTTACACAAACATAACAATTCGAGTTCATACCAGTTTCTCTCTGCCATGGCCAGTTCATCGAAGATCGTCATTATTGCCTTTCACTTGCATGACCGAATGATATGAAAATAATAATAGTGCAAGAGTGCCATGGACTAAGCTGGAATCTGCAAACATTTTATTCAACAGGAGAAGACAAGGTAAAATGTGCTCTTTATTAGATCAACAGTTATTCATATGAGAGCCACTCAACATTTTCATTGTGGTCTTCTCCTCGGTACGACTCAAATAAAAAGAAAAGAAAATCAGAGAAACACACTAAAATATTTTTGGAGTTTTTGGTTTTCTTGAACAAGCAATAAAAAGGGAAAAGAAAAAAACGAGAAAAACTATTTGCACGGGAAAGCTCACAACAAGCAAAAGAAGAATAAGAAAATATTTCTGGATTTTCTTTTTAATATTACAACTAAGCATGCATAGAAAGTAAACTAACTATTTTTTTGGTTTTTCTAAGGTTTTTCAAACACACAAGAAGAAAGCAAGAAAAAAAATTAAGCATGGATGATACAATGAAAAAGTGTGAACACCGACAGATTAAATAAGTGAACATGAATGTAATGTTGGTGAGAATCACGTACTCCCCCAAGCTTAGGCTTTTGGCCTAACTTGGTAGTCGACCAGAAGCCTGGATAGTAGTTGGGGTACTGAGGAGCTGGCATCCACTGATCCCACTGCTGAGGCTCCTCCTCTGCTTCTATAGCAGCCTGATTGTTCCGGTAGGCGATGATGTCTGCAGGCATAATCCTATATCTGCCCCTGGCAACACGATCAAACAAAGCAGGAGCAGGCAACGGGATAATATCACGAGTGATGACGCTGAAAATCAGGTTATATGGAACAGGGATGTTAGGAGACTCTTTATCAGTGAAATGGTGGTGATCCATGGCTGCGCGGTCTAGGTAAACTTTGGTAAGAGGGTAATCATGATGGCGTATTGATACGTCCATTTTGCATCATGCTTTTATATTGATATTTATTGCATTATGGGCTGTTATTACACATTATGTCACAATACTTATGCCTTTTCTCTCTTATTTTGCAATGTTTACATGAAGAGGGAGAATGCCGGCAGCTGTAATTCTGGGCTGAAAAAGGAGCAAATATTAGAGACCTTGCTACCTGTCGGTGTCAAAACTGGCGGATCTCGGGTAGGGGGTCCCGAACTGTGCGTCTAGGCCGGATGGTAACAGGAGACAAGGGACACGAAGTTTTACCCAGGTTCGAGCCCTCTTGATGGAGGTAAAACCCTACGTCCTGCTTGATTAATATTGATGATATGAGTGTTACAAGAGTAGATCTACCACGAGATCAGTGAGGCTAAACCCTAGAAGCTAGCCTATGGTGTGATTGTATGTTGTGATTGTTGTCCTACGAACCTAAACCCTTCGGTTTATATAGACACCGGAGAGGGTTAGGGTTACACAAGGTCGGTTACAAAGGATGAGATATCCATATACGTATTGCCTAGCTTGCCTTCCACGCCAAGTAGAGTCCCATCCGGACACGAGACGAAGTCTTCAATCTTGTATCTTCATAGTCTAATAGTCCGGCCAATGGAGATAGTCTGGCTATCTGGAGACCCCCTAATCCAGGACTCCCACAGTAGCCCCTGAACCAGGCTTCAATGACGATGAGTCCGGCGTGCAATTGTCTTCGGCATTGCAAGGCGGGTTCCTTCTCCGAATACATCACAGAAGAATTTGAATACGAGGATAGTGTCCGACCCTGCAAAATAAGTTCGACATTTCACCGTAGAGAGAATAATGTTTTCGCAGATCTAATCCGCTAGCTTGTTTTGGCAACATGACGTTATGTCATGGCCCGGTGATTATTCGAACCGTTTCATTTAACCAGCCCCGCACATAACGCGAGGCAGTTTTTCGACACGTCTTGTGAAAGCAGAGATCGTGTCCCCTTATTACGGGATTCTCATCAATACGGGTGTGGGTAACCCAACCGCGCCATTAATTACGGTGCTTGGGGGATAAGAGAGTTTACCAGGTAAGTGGGGACGCTTAGTTTTGTCGGCCCATATAAAGGGATAATGATTCACCTTTCTATCCACGCCTTCTTCCTCCTCTGCTCATCCGCTCCCGCACACTCGAGCTCTAGCGCCCAAGTCCTCACTTCCATCTCAACCTTCTCCAACCATGTCTAGAGCGGGAGGCAAGTGGATGGTCTCCTCCGTCATGGAGGGAGACGTCAAGAAACTGAGGAGAGCCGGATACCTGCCCGACGACATCGCGCACCGGCTCCCAGATGAGGGGCAACTCATCCCCACCCCCATGCCCCATGAGAGGGTCGTATTCCTCACCCATTTCTTCTACGGACTAGTATTCCCTCTCCATCCCTTTGTCCGGGGGCTCATGTTCTATTACGGCCTGGATTTCCACGATCTGGCCCCGAACTTCATCCTCAACATCTCGGCGTTTATCATCGTGTGCGAGGCCTTTCTCCGCGTCAAGCCCCACTTCGGCATATGGCTGAAGACCTTCAATGTCAAGCCGAAGGTGGTGGGTGGCTGCCAAGCGGAGTGCAGAGGCTCCATGGTGGGCAAGATGCCCAACATAACATGGCTCGAGGGCTCCTTTGTGGAAACCATAAAGGGGTGGCAATCGGGGTGGTTGTACATCACCGAGCCACGCGACCCCGCATGGGTAGCGGCCCCCGAGTTCCAATCTGGAACCCCCATGCGGCTCACCTCCTGGAAGGAGAAGGGCCTGTCTTGGGGTAATTCAAAAGAGCTGAACGGACTCCAGTCATGTATTCAAAACATGGTGGACAAGAAGCTCAAGCTCGTCAACATAGTCCAGGTTATGCTCGTCCGCCAGATACTCTCGTGCCAACAACGGGAGTTCACTTTGTGGGAGTTCAATCCGGCGCAACACCGAACTCTGAACAGGCTCTTCGACACGACTCATGAAGATGCCTAGAGGGTGCTGTTCAAGAGCGCCGAGGTCCCTCCCCCCATAACTGAGGACCGCGGATTCAGCGCGAAGCGCCAAGCCAGCGCGATAAGTTGTTTTACCTTTCACAGGATACTTATTTTTATATAGATTGACTCTATGCGGGATCTAAACTCTCGTAATTTTGACAGGACTGGCAGAAGATGGCCGGACAGATTGACTGTTCCGGCTCCCTTGCCCGAAGGCCCCGCAGACGCTCTTCTGACAAAGATGCTGACTCCGGCCCCTTATAAGGTGCCGGAGAGGACCAAGAAGGCCAAGGGAGCTCGAAAGAGTTCCCGACGCCAGGCGTCGTCGGACTCACCGTCCGATGACTCTGTGGCGCACTCTTCCCCCGAAGACGAGGAAGAGGAAGAAGAGGCTCCCCCACCGACTGGGCGAGACAAGAAAAGGAAGGCCGCCCCAACTGGGGAGGCCGGAGGGTCCAAGAAGGGAAGGACTCTCCTTCCTGACAGCTCCACCGCCGCCGACGAAAGTGAAGACGAATGGTTGCCCAGGCCCAAGCCCCAGGGGAGATCGTAAGTATTTGGATACCAAAGTAGCCCATAGGATTCCTTTGTCGCATTGCTTTCCCTAATCGCCAAACATAATTATGCAGGCCGCCACGAGCCAATATCGAGGTATCATCAGACGGCTCCCTGGGTTCATCGGACATGGATAGCGATCCAGTCCTGACTGCCACCTCCCCTCATCCTGTCGGCGACGCCGAGGTTTTGTCCCAAGAGGCACCGGATCGAGGGGAGACAGTGCTGAAGGCTCCTCAAGGCGACCTTCCGAACTCCGGGAGCAGAGGGGACGGGCCCCGTGAGAGCTCCGAGTTCGGCCCTCAGCCGAACCCCGCGCCGGAACCTCCAGCGGTTCCGGGCTTGGGCAGGCTGTCTCCTTCTAAGAGGGGTGAGACGCCTGTGCCGGTGAACTCTGTCCATCCAGAGGCGCCGGAAAATATATTGGAAGCGCTTCACAGTGCTTCCATCGAGGAGGACCACCACACTATCATGAGTGCGGTGATCCAGAAGGTTCAGTCCGCCAAGAGCGGATTGACTGAAGCCTGTACTAGCCTTCTAATAGGCTTCGAGGTAAGTATTTTAAAATGTAGTAGAAATATTATCGCATAGACAGTAGCCCCTGATGCTTTGTTCGGTGTTCACAAAGGAAATCCGAACAGAGGATCAAATAATATCGCAGGAGTCTAATATAAGTATGTCAATATGCATATGCAGGCTTCGCTGCTGGCGTCCGCCGCACTAACTGCGGAGGTCGCCATACTGAAGGAGGCCCTCGAGGGGTCCCAGAAAGAGCTCGGCCTTGCTAAGAGGCAGCTCGAGGTGAACAAGGGTAAGTAATACCCCGTCTGTAGATGAGAAAAAGGACGCGATTGCTAAATGATAGGATCGTTGTATGTTTGCCAGGGGCCACGACCGAGGTGGCGACCCTGAAGCAAGCGTTGTCCCAGGCCGAAGAAAAGGCGGCCCAGGAGCGCACCGAGCGAGAGAGGCACGAGGCTCGGGTGGGTGAGGTGCAGCAAGAGCTCCAGGCTCTCGTGACGAAGCATGAGGCGTTGGAGCTTGACTTGAAGACGCGAGAGTCTGAGCTTGCCGCTGCCCCTGAGAGCACGAAGAGTGCCAAGGCCGAGGCCCAGAAGGCCCTTCAGGAGATCGACGCGATAAAGAAGATAGCGGCGGGTAAGGCTTTCTATATGCAAAGCAAGCATGTAAAAGTAAATTATCGATTACTTACCCGGATCCGGAGCTCTTCAGGAGCATTCGCAGATTTGCCCCGCGGTGTGTCCGATGCCACACAATTTTACCAGGCCGAGGACGGTAGCTCGATAGAGAAGCTGTTCTGGTCTCAGTATGCTGAGGCCGAACATCCAGTGGCGATGAGCGACCAGCTGAAGCAGATGGCCGAGCTACATAAGGCGGCCGATCAGGCCATGAAGGGCTTCATAGTCCGGTTGTGGCCTGGCGATGCCCTTCTGAACAACTTCTTTGGCCTGGTGAGGCGGCTTGTGGATGCCTGCCCACGGCTGGAGGTCGTCAAACGATCCGTCTGCATTGAAGGTACACGTCGGGCCTTCGCCCGTGTAAAAACGCAGTGGGTCAAGCTAGATGCCGTGAAGCTGATCAAGGACGGGCCGCCGGAGGGAAAGGAGCACAGCCACCCCGAGATGTACTACGAGGGTGTTCTATCGGGCGCCCGTCTTATCGCGGATGAGTGTTCACAAAATATAATATTTGAATGAGACTTGCTCGTTTTGTCCTGTATGTATGTGTCGGCGTTTTGGGAACAGGGGTCCCCAGACTTGCCTGCCTGCGGCCTGCGGCGTGGCTCAAAGGGGGCCCCAACACGGCCCATCTTCACCAACACAAACCCAAGACCCTCGCAAGGGGCCAAGCCTCGCGGGGCGGAAGACGCGAAGCTTCCTCAGGCACGGCCTCGTTAGGCTGGCTCACGAGGAGGCGGAGAGATCAAGGTGGGGTACCTCACGAGGTGCCCATGATGCAAGCCATGACAACTCAGGGCGCCAGGCGGGGGCCAGCCCGCGCAGCGTCCTCCTTTCCTCTTTGGTGCAAAGGGGGCAAGCGCAGCCGCAGAGTACCGAGGCATCAGGCAAAGGTTGCCATTTCGGTGCAACGAGACCAAGACCAGGAGGACTACGAGAAGGAGGTCACCATGGAGCCCAAGACGGCGTCATCACAAGAGCTTTGCGCAGGCGAAGACTACTTTTGTCAGGATAGCTGATACTTGATGTCCCCCTTCAAATTAACCTGCCATTGTTGGCTCCCTTCCCGCTCAATATTTGGGGAGAGGACCAGGGCCTCTATAAATAGGACCAGCCACCCACATAGCTGGAGGGGGACGAAAGAGAGATAGGAAGGAAGAGGCTCGTTAGAAGGGTCGGCCAAAGGAGAGCAGAGAGAGAGAGAGAGAAAGGTGGCTGAACTCCTCCCAGTAGTTCATCGCCTCAGCCAAGAACAGACCCTCGCAAGGCTGTTCTTCCTTGTATTGTTCATCATCATCAGCCCAAGAGGCAATCCACCACACCACACACTGGAGTAGGGTATTACACCACAACGGTGGCCCGAACCAGTATAAACCCTGTGTCTCTTGTGTTGTTCTTTCGTTAGTTCAGATCCTAGCATGGTGGACGGGTGCAGGTAGGTAGGAGGCGAAATCTCCGCGCGCACCCCAGTGTTCGAACCTCAAGGGTCTGCCAGAACCCGAAATCCGACATTTGGCATGCCAGGTAGGGGTGCGCCGGAATTTGTCTTCCACCGCCCCGTTCTCCTCCGACCGTCACGCCCATGTCTGACGCTCGTCGGGCCCGCGCCGAGCGCCGGGCCGCACTCGCTTCCCGCATCGCCCAGACAGCCCCTGTCGGCGAGCATCCACGCCGTTCCCCGTCACCTGCCGTCAAAGCCGCCACCGGCCCGGCGGGGGACGAGCGGCAAGCATCGTCCCAGCATCCGTCCGTGCGGCAAGACGGCCGCATCGCAACTCCCTCGCTCGCCCCAGCTGGATCTTCGTCCCACGCGCTCCGCACGCCCATGGAGGCTCAGGCTGCACTCATCGCGGCAAACGAGCTCCTGCGCTACCGTCCCGTCGATGACGTCTACGAAGAATGGCTTGACCGCGTCGCCGAGCTCGTCCGCGCCGCAGGGGGCTCTTTCGCGCCATCCATTCCGCTGCACCGCACCCCGCCCCGCGCGGGCGAAGAGGCTCCGGCGGTGCCCCGGCCGCCTCCTCCTCAAGAAGACGCCATGGCCCCAAGGCGCATGGCCCCTGGGCAGAACCCGCTCCATCAGGTGCCAGCGCAGCAAGAACAAAGCTGCCAAGAAGTCCCTCGCCCGCCAGAAGCTGCCTGGGCGCTCCCTGCTCCAGCACGTCGCGACCATCCCCCTGCTCCAGTGCATGGGGACATGAAAGACCAGGCTCTCCGTCACCTAAGGCCTCCCGTGGCCACAGCAGGCTGCCGCGCCTACACCACCGAACTACGCAGTGTCGCGTGGCCCGGCATGTTCAAACCAGACCTGCCTCCTCGCTACGACGGCACGGCCGACCCTGCGGAGTTCCTCCAGCTCTACGAGCTGGGCATCAAAGCTGCCAACGGAGACGAGAAGGTCATGGCGAACTGGTTCCCTATGGCGCTCAAGGATGGGGCCCGCACCTGGCTCCTGAACCAGGCTTCAAGCGCAATCTCCTCCTGGGAAGAGATGCGCACCCGCTTCATCGCCAACTTCCAAGGTACTCGCGACCAGCCACCTGCCGTGAGCGACATGTGCCGCATCAAGCAACAACCCGGGGAGACCCAGCAGAAGTACATCCAGCGCTTCAACAACGCACGCCTCAAGATCCCCAAGGTGACTGAGGAGGCCATCATCTCAGCTTTCTCCGACGGAGTGCGCGACATCAAGATGAAGGAGGAGCTCGCGATGCATGAAGACTTATGCACTTCCTTGGAGCTGTTCAACTTGGCAAACAGGTGCGCCAGGGCTGAGGAGGGGCGTCTCTCCCTCCTCGAGCTGCCTGCCGTAGACCCAGAAGAGAAGAAGCTCAAGGCCAAGGATGTGAAGCGCAAGGGGGCTGCAGTGCTCGCGGTAGAACCAGACACCAAGCGGGGCAGAGATCAGCCCGAACCTCCCAAGGGCAGCCGGTACTGCGTGTACCACGACCTCCACACCCACAACACCAACGAATGCCAAGAACTCCGAGCCGTGTGTGAAGGAAGGATCGGCCGTCGCCCTGACCGCGGTGACCGGGCTACGGTCGAGGAGGAGGAAGAAACACAGGACGCTGGGAAGACCGTGGGCCGCGCCAAGGGTGGCGCGACTAACCTCGCAAGGATCGCTGGCAAGACCCGCCTCGCGGGAGAGGATGGAGGGATCAACCTCGCGAGGGAGACTGGAGGGATCAGCCTCGCGAGGATCGCCCGCTAGGCAACGCAGGCCTCCCACCGCTGTGCTTGGCATCCAAGGAGAATCGAGGACCGCCATCAGGACGAGGAGGCTGGGGGCTTCCAGGAGCCGCGCGCGATCGCCTGCATCCTGGGCGGAGCTCAAGCCCCAGCCTCTCAGCGCATCTTCAAGCAGTTCGCCCGCGAAGTGAACGCGGTACTCCCCAGACTCGAAGCCACACGCCCTCTCAGGTGGTCGGCGTGCGCCATCACGTTCAGCTCAGCAGATCAGCTCAAGTGTGCGGCAACAGCCGGAGTCCTCCCGATGCTTTGATTCCCAATCATCAATAACGTGGTGGTCACCAAGACCCTCATCAATGGCGGGGCAGGGCTCAACGTCCTGTCCGTGGAGACGTTCAACAACCTCCAAGTGCCCTACAGCCAGCTTCAGCCAACCAAGCCCTTCTCCGGTATCACTAACGGCTCCACGGTCCCGATTGGGCAGGTCCGCCTCCCCGTCACCTTCGGGGCACGCGACAACTACTGCACCGAGCTCATCGACTTCGACATCGCTCACATTCTCCTACCGTACAACGCCATCCTTGGGTACCCAGCGCTAGCCAAGTTCATGGCCGTAACTCACCACGGCTACAACGTCCTCAAGATGCTAGGAAGTGGCGGAGTCATCACGGTGCCCTGTGAAGAGAAGGACGCGGTGTGTTCCCTGGAATGAGCCTTTCAGGCTGCATCACTGGAAGACCCGCATCGCAGAAGCAGGAGGCCTCCCGAGACCACCCCCAAGAAGAAGAAGACATCGTCCGGCTCGACCACTCAGGAGGTAGGCCCCACTGGGCCCACGCCTGCCCAGGGGGAGCCTCCCTCCATCGCATAGGAAAGCGCGCCCGGTGCCCTCCTCAGGCAGGGATCGGGGGCTCTCCCCTGGAGGGCCACCGACCTAGCTAGGGTCACGAGGGAGGCACTTGGGCACCACATGGAGGCGTGTTTTGAAGCACGTTTCCCTCAAGAAGGAGCAAGGCAAGGACATCCAGACCCACAGGAGTTGTTCAGCAAGGCCATTCAGGAGCTACAGGAGTCAAGAGTCATGAGAGGCGCCCGCCGCCTACCAGCAGTGGCCCCCCATCCAGGCGAGGATGGTGGGCTGCGCGTCTGCATCAACATACCAGGGCTCAACCAAGTCGTCTCTCTGGAGCGCCTCTGGCCCTCACGAGGGGGGCGCTGCGGAGGTCCACCCCACAGCTACATTCGCATGCCTTACGGCTTGCCGAATGCGGCTGACGCGTACCAGCGCCTCATGAGGGGCATCACGGAGGCACGAGAGGCCAGGCGTTCCGCAGCCCTGGCAGAGATGGAGATGGCCCGCGAGGAGCCGCCAGCGCCTCCGGAGCCTCCCGAGGCCCCTGGGCCTGGGGGCTCGTGAGGATCGGCTCCCGCAGCCCCCCGAGCCTTCTACACCAACACCCCTTCGTCGTCAACATCATCAGGTGACATCTTTCAAGTTTCATTTCCAGCTGGGAGCGCCCCCAGGGCTGCATTATTCCCAGGCCGTGTGGGTCCATCCCTACGGCGTGTATCCTTTTATTTCACGTCGATTAGCTTACCTTGTTGGGGGCCCCCTCAGGCTGCATCACCCCCAAGTCGCTCGGGCCTGACCCAGTGATCTCCGCATTCCCAGCATCTATTTGAATGAATCCACTCCTTCGCGGCTAACGTGTTTTACCTAGTTGCCTACTCAGCTGACGCCAACTAACGGAGCTGCTCCCGAACGGCACGACGCTTGCGCATGGGTCCGTCCCTGCAACGCCGACAAACCTAGATGGCCGAGCTCTGGCCGCGGCAGCCCCGCATAGCATCACCTCGTCAAGCCTTCAGTGCCTCACTACCCCTCGGAAGCAACCAATGGCTGACCGTCAATTGTATAGCAACCCCTTGCTTTTTCTATGATGGACCTGCAGGACCTCCTGAAGGAGCTGCGTCAGGCGAGGCTCTTGCTGTGCCTCCTACGCTCTCGTCCATGCGAACCGCTTGCACGTTAAAGTGGGGGTGCCTGAGCATCGTGACTCAGGGCTCCTACTGGCTCTCTAGCCCTCACCCTCTGGCCTTGACCACGGCATCGCGACCTGGCATACCAGCGACGGCTGAGATTCGCTCGAGGGCCGGGACCCGAGGACGTAGAGCAGAAAGGGGAGCTAAGGCGAGAGGGAGGAGACACACGAGGACCTCGTCAAGCAACCCCGGTCCTGCCGACGCATGGACCCGGCCACACACCAGAGAGTGGCCCCTGAACCTCGAGATAAGTTATCGCCCGGAAGCGCCAGCTACCGTGGCACCATCCCCGCACCTAATGCTATCCCTTGTTAGCAACGCCGCTCCCCTTTCTCACCAAATGACGGTTGCTTGGGCGCCAAAGGGGACCTCCTGAGCATCGCGACTCAGGGGCTCTTACCGGACTCCGGGTCGCTCACCTCCTGGTCTTGACCGCGGCATCGTGACCTGGCATACCAGCGACGGCTGAAGCCGCCTTGGGACTGGGACCTGTCGGTGCAGAGCACCAAGCCCTTGTGAGGTTCGAAAGGGAGGACTGAGCTAAGATGGAATGAGCAACTCGTGCAATTCTACGACAAGGGTTATATATACAAGACAGGATCACAGGCACCTCACAAGCCCCTACGGGACGCGTTTTTGATTCCTCGCAGGGAACGGATCCTAAAGGGACACAAACTACGCGCGTCCCTGCAAAAGACGCCATCATCAACAGTGGGCCGTCAAGCACCGACGCCAACCCCATCCAGATCAGAGTCGGCGGCGGCCTGACGAGCCCGCCCTGCTCTAGGAGCAGCGCCGTCTCGGCGGCTCGTAGCTGTCGTTGCTCATCTCCGGAGTCGCGAAGAGCTCGCCGGAGTTGTTGGAACCTCCGACGCCTCCACCACCCGAGGAGCCTCCAAGGGAGTGGGTGGTGTGCCCAGTCCTCGTCACAGCAGGGCCCTGGCCACCTTCCTCGGGGCAGCACTCTAGCCGGCGCCCGCTCGCATCGAAGACCTTGAAGAGCATCACCGAAGCACCGTCGTAGTCCAAGTGGATCGCGAAGACTCCCCTTGTCCTACAGACCCGGGCGATCTCCCTCCAGCCCCGGGTCATGTAGACGTCGCCCGGGGCGACGACCGCGACCTCTGCCTCGGTCGCGAGGGTGCTGCAGCCAGAGCTCCAGGGGAACCCCTTGCGGGATGATGGAGGCGAAGAAGGGAGGCAGGCGAATCCAAGACTGAAGAGGAATGGCGACGTGGAGCACGAACTCTTGGGAGGAGCCCTCAATGTGGACCCCAGGGGGGACGACCCACACCTTCATGACCCGTCGGCGCCGATGGCGGCGCCGCCCGTGGTGGTCAGCATCAGCTCCTTCGGGGCCCTCGACATGGGCGAACAATGGAAGCGGGAACCCCGGCGGCGCCCGCTCGCCCCAAGGCCTCGGCACCACCTGAAGGGCCCCTTCGTCCGGGCCACGGGGGATGAGCCATTTCTTCGGCGGGAGAGGGTTTGGCCCCTCTCGGGGAGCCTTTCCCTTCTCTACCGTCGAGAACCGGTGGACCGGAGCCATCGCGGCAAGACGGAGCAAGGATCGGGAAGAAGGAGAAGCAAGGAGGGGTGGACCGGAAGGGCGCACGTCGTCCCGTACTTATAGCCGACGGAGGCCAACCGCCGACCTCCACGATCGCAGGTAATCATGACCCATTTTGCATGCAGGGACTTGTCCAGTCAGTGCAGTTGCCGAGGCACCATGGGGAAGTGGAGACGCCCACGTCCAATCAACCGCCACGCGGCGCCCAAGGCCGCAGGCTGTTAGGGCTCGCGGCGCTTCTCTCTTGCTCTTCCGCCTCCCTGCACGGCCAAGTCCGGGCGCACCATGGGCCCGGGGGCTACTGTCGGCGTTCTGGGAATGGGGGTCCCCAGACTTGCCTGCCTGCGGCCTGCGGCGTGGCTCAAAGGGGGGCCCAGCACGACCCATCTTCACCAACACATACCCAAGACCCTCGCGAGGGGCCAAGCCTCGCGGGGCGGACAACGCGAAGCTTCCTCAGGCACGGCCTTGTCAGGCTGGCTCACGAGGAGGCGCAGAGATCAAGGCGGGGTACCTCACGAGGTGCCCATGACGCAAGCCATGACAACTCTGGGCGCCAGGCGGGTGCCAGCCCGCGCAGCGTCCTCCTTTCCTCTTTGGTGCAAAGGGGGCAAGCGCAGCCGCGGAGTACCGAGGCATCAGGCAAAGGTTGCCATTTCGGTGCAACGAGACCAAGATCAGGAGGACTACGAGATGGAGGTCACCATGGAGCCCAAGACGGCGTCATCACCAGAGCTTTGCGCAGGCGAAGACTACTTTTGTCAGGATAGCTGATACTTGCTGTCCCCCTTCAAATTAGCCCGCCATTGTTGGCTCCCTTCCCGCTCAATATTTGGGGAGAGGACCAGGGCCTCTATAAATAGGACCAGCCACCCACATAGCTGGAGGGGGACGAAAGAGAGATAGGAAGGAAGAGGCTCGTTAGAAGGGTCGGCCAAAGGAGAGCAGAGAGAGAGAGAGAGAAAGGTGGCTGAACTCCTCCCAGTAGTTCATCGCCTCAGCCAAGAACAGACCCTCGCAAGGCTGTTCTTCCTTGTATTGTTCATCATCATCAGCCCAAGAGGCAATCCACCACACCACACACTGGAGTAGGGTATTACACCACAACGGTGGCCCGAACCAGTATAAACCCTGTGTCTCTTGTGTTGTTCTTTCGTTAGTTCAGATCCTAGCATGGCGGAGGGGTGCAGGTAGGTAGGAGGTGAAATCTCCGCACGCACCCTAGTGTTCGAACCTCAAGGGTCTGCCGGAACCCGAAATCCGACAGTATGAAAACTTGTATCGTATTCACTATGCAACACTTGTGTGAATTTAGAATATTACCTTCTGTTTGGTTGTTTATTCAATCTGAGAGGTGGCTAGTCCTCGGCTTCTGCCCCCATGCCACGAGTGCCGGGGTGTTCGGGATAAACCTGAGCACTCTTGTTGTCATGTTTGGGTCCTTCGAGGGAGGTGCTCAGCACAACGAACAAGGCAACCAGACTAATAATGCTTTATCACTCTCACTTAGCCATAGAATTCTATAATTTTAAATTTCGGCGAAGCCCCTGGTATTCGGAAAGCCGAATTCGGGGCGCGATACACGCCTGTAAGCCGGACGGAGCCGGCCCCTCGCCCTAAGTGACATAAGTCTTTAGGGACTCGAAAAACCTCGCCGAATAGCGACCAGTCTCTCGCCTTATCATGACAGTCAGTTTTAGCTTTCTCTACTGAGGTGCTCGGCCCGGCAGAACCGAGGCACAATCACAGTAGTTCTCCTAGCGCTACCTTAGCCGATAGAGCGGAACGTAAGGTACCAAAACATAGGAGCCGGGCAAACCCAACATTTGACTAAAGACATGATTCGGAGCTAATGCATATAATGCTATAAGTTCGGGGTGCCGCACTTGTGAAAGTGGTTGGACTTTTCACACCATATTGTGGGTACGTAAGCCCCTGGTGCATTGGTCGTACCAGAGTGTACGGTTGCTAGGCGTCATTAATGAACACATAGATATGTATATATATAACAAAAATGCGATAATAGTCGTAATGTCATATATTGTATATTAAAAAATTGCATTAAAGCAGAGTGATACAAATAGTGTAATAAGCAAAAGAGTAGGACTATGTCCCTTCCAAGGGCGAGCTGAGGAATTATATGAAATTTGTAATCCACCTAGGAATTCCGTAGTTGTCGGCCTCCTTGGTTGTTGTATCATGTGTTCGGCAATAGTGCTGCCGGATAGTGTTTCCAGAGATTGAAGTCCTGAAAGAAAAAGAAAAATAACCAAACGGGAAGCCCCTGGTGCGGTTTAGGCCGTGTTTTGGTGCGTGCCGTAGTTGTGCCCCCCTCCCCACCTGTGCCCATGGTATTTTTAATGCGTAATTATGTACGCGCGGCACGAACAACGCCGTTGGGCTGGGATTGGGGTGGCCGCCGTATTGCTACGCGAGCTCAGATCGCGCCAGGCGGTCTGTTTGCCGATTGCCTTGAGAGGCTGCTTTGCGCTTCTGCTGCGAGGGCCGTGGTGTGCTCCTATGTTCAGAGAGAGCACTCTGTGTTTCCATTGACTGTAATAACTCCACGAGGTCCTAGCATCTTGAGCTTGAGGTATGCATAATGTGGTACCGCATTGAATCTAGCAAATGCGGTTCGTTCGAGCAGCGCGTGATAACCATTGCGGAACGGGACTATATTGAAGATTAACTCTTCGCTTCGGAAGTTATTCGGGGATCCGAAGACCACTTCCAGTGTAATTGAGCCTGTGCAGTGGGCCTCTACGCCTGGAATGACGCCCTTAAAGATCGTCTTTGTGGGTTTGATCCTTGAGGGGTCTATACCCATTTTGCACACTGTGTCCTGATAAAGCAGGTTCAGGCTGCTGCCGCCGTCCATAAGGACTCGAGTGAGGTGAAATCCGTCGATGATTGGGTCTAGGACCAGTGCGGCGAATCCGCCGTGACGGATACTAGTGGGGTGGTCCCTGCAATCGAAGGTGATCGGACAGGAGGACCAAGGGTTGAACTTTGGGGCGACTGGCTCCAACGCATATACGTCCCTCAGCGCATGCTTCCGCTCCCTCTTGGGGATGTGGGTTGCGTATATCATGTTCATCGTCCGCACTTACGGGGGAAACCTCTTCTGTCCCCCAGTGTGCGGCTGCCGGGGTTCTTCCTCGTCATTGCTATGCGGCCCCTTGTCCTTGTTTTCGGCAATTAACTTGCCCGCCTGCTTGAACACCCAACAATCCCTGTTGGTGTGATTGGCTGGCTTTTCTGGGGTGCCGTGTATTTGACACGAGCGATCGAGTATACGGTCCAAGCTGGACAGACCCAGCGTACTTTGTTTGAATGCCTTTTTCCGCTGACCGGGTTTAGAGACTTTGAATCCGGCATTGACTACCGTATCCTGAGTACTTTCGCCGTTAATGTGGCGCTTATGCTTGTTGCGACTTGACCTGCTATTGCCGTCCTTGGTATCTGAGGTAACATGGTTCTTTGATATGTTATTACTGCGAGCCAACCAGCTTTCTTCTCCCGCACAAAAGCGGGTCATGAGCGTCGTGAGGGCTGCCATAGATTTCGGCTTTTCCTGACCAAGGTGCCGGGCTAGCCACTCGTCTCGGATGTTGTGCTTGAAAGCCGCTAAGGCCTCTGCATCTGGACAGTCGACGATTTGATTTTTCTTTGTAAGGAACCGAGTCCAGAATTGCCTGGCCGACTCTTCTGGCTGCTGAATTATGTGGCTCAAGTCATCGGCGTCTGGTGGTCGCACATAAGTGCCCTGAAAGTTGTCGAGGAATGCGGCTTCCAGATCTTCCCAACAGCTAATGGAGTCCGCTGGCAAGCTATTAAGCCAATGCCGCGCTGGTCCTTTGAGTTTTAGTGGGAGGTACTTGATGGCATGTAAGTCATCACCGCGGGCCATGTGGATGTGGAGGAGGAAGTCCTCAATCCATACTGCGGGGTCTATAGTGCCGTCGTATGATTCAATCTTTACAGGTTTGAAACCTTCTGGGAATTGATGTTCCATTACTTCGTCTGTGAAGCATAAGGGGTGTGCGGCGCCTCTGTATTGGGTTATATCACGACGCAACTCAAATGGGTCCTGCCCACTGTGTTCAGCCCGGCCGGATTTGCTTTTACAGTATCCGGCGTGACGTTTATCGTCTCGTAGAGTGGTGCGCCCTCGTGATCCGTAGATCGATCTTGAATGCTTTGCTTTGTCCTCCAATATGTCTCGCAGGTATGGCGTATCTCCCCATGCCTTTTTATTTGAATGGCGTTGGGTGGAGGCTGAGCTTTTGGCTGGAATGCCTCTCTATCGCGGCCACGAGGTGGCCAATCAGCCGTTTCGTACGCTTCTTCCTCCAGTCGGGGAAGCAACCTGCGCCTTGGATAACTCTTGGAGGGACGCTCGAGTTTATATT
This sequence comes from Triticum urartu, assembly GCF_003073215.2. Taxonomy (NCBI): domain Eukaryota; kingdom Viridiplantae; phylum Streptophyta; class Magnoliopsida; order Poales; family Poaceae; genus Triticum; species Triticum urartu. Next base: position 543,347,846 of record NC_053025.1, on the reverse strand, counting down.
GCTCGGCCGCGAGGACTTCAGTCCATTTGTTAGCTAGCAGATCTTGGTCAGCTTGAAGCTGCCGCTGCTTTTTCTTCAGGCTATTTGCCATGGCCATAAGCCTGCGCTTGAAGTGCTCTTGTTCGACGGGATCCTCTGGTACGGCAAATTCATCGTCGCCGAGGCTTGCCTCGTCTTCGGAGGGGGCATGTAGTTGTCATCCTCCTCCTCTCCGCCAGCCGCTTTCTCAGGAGAGCTGGCTCCTTCATCCTCCTGCTCTTGCTGGAGGGGATTGTTGTTGTCTTCGGCGCTATCCGGAGTGTTATTATCTCCTGTGCCGGTATCACCACTTTTGCTTTGGCGGGACTTAGAGCGGCGCCGCTGACGTCGGCGCTTGGGTTGCTTCTTGGAGGGGTCATCCTCCGTTATCTCGTCGCTGTTGCCTTCATTGGGTGTATCCACCATGTATATGTCATACGACGAGGTGGCTGTCCAGTGCCCTGTAGGTGCTGGTTCATGTTCGTCTCCTACATCGTCGTCCATACCGTCGATGTCTTCGGAGTCAAAGTCGAGCATGTCGGTTAAGTCATCGACAGTGGCTACAAAGTGGGTGGTTGGTGGGCGTCGAATTTATTCGTCGTCGGCATCCCAATCCTGTAGGCCATAATCCGGCCAGGGCTCTCCTGACAAAGAGAGAGACCTTAGTGAATTCAGAATGTCACCGAAGGGCGAGTGCAGAAAGATATCCACGGTGGTGAATTCCATGATCGGCGCCCACTCGGATTCGATTGGCAGGGGCGCGGATGGTTCGGGGTCCGGAAGGGAGTCCGGCACCTTGGAGTCACGGGCTGTGCAGAGGATTATGCTGGTGTTTGGCTCGATCGCCGTCGAGACTGTAGCCCCTGAGGCGGTGTCTAGCCACCCGTCCTCGATTGGCGCAGTTGGCTCCGAGCTAAGGGTCGGAGCAGATGTGGGCGCGGCCTCTGGAGTACCGTCTGGTGGCAGAGCTAGGTCATAACCATCGCGACCGTGCGGCGTGCCCGGCTGTGGCTCGAATCCGTCGAAGATCAAGTCCCCACGGATATTGGCCGTGTAATTCAAACTTCCAAATCTGACCTAATGGCCAGGGGCGTAGCTTTCAATCTGCTCCAGATGGCCAAGCGAATTAGCCCACAGTGCAAAGTCGTCGAATACGAAGATCTGTCCGGGGAGAAAAGTCTCACCCTGGACCGCATCGCTATCGATGATAGTAGGAGCCATCAAGCCTAACGGCGACGACATAGAGGAACTCTCAATGAAAGCACCAATGTCGGTGTCAAAACCGGCGGATCTCGGGTAGGGGGTCCTGAACTGTGCGTCTAGGCCGGATGGTAACAGGAGACAAGGGACACAAAGTTTTACCCAGGTTCGGGCCCTCTTGATGGAGGTAAAACCCTACGTCCTGCTTGATTAATATTGATGATATGGGTGTTACCAGAGTAGATCTACCACGAGATCAGAGAGGCTAAACCCTAGAATCTAGCCTATGGTGTGATTGTATGTTGTGATTGTTGTCCTACGGACCTAAACCCTTCGGTTTATATAGACACTGGAGAGGGTTAGGGTTACACAAGGTCGGTTACAAAGGAGGAGATATCCATATACGTATTGCCTAGCTTGCCTTCCACGCCAAGTAGAGTCCCATCCGGACACGAGACGAAGTCTTCAATCTTGTATCTGCATAGTCTAACAGTCCGGCCAATGGAGATAGTCCGGCTATCCGGAGACCCCCTAATCCAGGACTCCCACACTACCTCTTGAGCATGCATTGGTCTTCCCTTGAAGAGGAAAGGGTGATGCAGCACAGTAACATAAGTATTTCCCTCAGTTTTTGAGAACCAAGGTATCAATCCAGTAGGAGGTAACACGCAAGTCACCTAGTACCTGCACAAACAAAGAAGAACCTCGCAACCAACGCGATAAAGGGGTTGTCAATCCCTTCATGGTCGCTTACGAAAGTGAGATCTGATAGAGATAATAAGATAAATATTTTTGGTATTTTTATGATATAGATTGGAAAATAAAGATTGCAAAATAAACGGTAATAGAAATAGCAAGTTGATATGAAAATAATATGATGGAAGATAGACCCGGGGGCCATAGGTTTCACTAGTGGCTTCTCTCAAGATAGCAAATTCTACGGTGGGTGAACAAATTAATGTCGAGGAATTGATAGAAAAACGAATACTTATGAGAATATCCAGGCATGATCATGTATATAGGCATCACGTCTGCGACAAGTAGACCGAAATGATTTTGCATCTACTAGTATTACTCCACACATCGACCGCTATCTAGCATGCATCTAGAGTATTAAGTTCATAAGAACATAGTAACGCATTAGGCAAGATGACATGATGTAGAGGGATAAACTCAAGAAATATGATATAAACCCCATATTTTTATCCTCGATGGCAACAATACAATACGTGCCTTCCTGCCCCTGCTGTCACTGGGTAAGGACACCGCAAGATTGAACCCAAAGCTAAGCACTTCTCCCATTGCAAGAAAGATCAATCTAGTAGGCCAAACCAAACTGATAATTCAAAGAGACTTGCAAAGATATTTAAATAATGCATAAAAGATTTCAGAGAAGAATGAAATATTGTTCATAGATAATCTTGATCATAAACCCACAATTCATTGGATCTCGACTAACACATTGCAAAAAGAATTACATCGAGTAGATCTCCAAGAGAGTCGAAGAGAACTTTGTATTGAGATCCAAAGAGAGAGAAGAAGCCATCTAGCTAATAACTATGGACCGGTCTGTGGTAAACTACTCACACATCATCGGAGAGGCTATGGTGTTGATGTAGAAGCCCTCCGTGATCGATTCCTCCACCGACGGAGCACCGGAAAAGGCCCCAAGATGGGATCCCACGGGTACAGAAGGTTGCAGCGGTGGAAATAGGGTTTTGTGGTGCTCCTGGATGTTTTTGGGGTATATGGGTATATATAGGAGGAAGAAGTACGTCGGTGGAGCTGTGAGGGGCCCACGACGTCGGGGGCGCGCCTACCCCCCTAGGCGCGCCCTCCTACCTCGTGGCCTCCTTGCTTCTTTCTTGACATCCACTCCAAGTCTCCTAGATCACGTTTGTTCCAAAAATAACTCTCCCGAAGGTTTCATTCCGTTTGGATTCCGTTTGATATTCCTTTTCTGCGAAACACTGAAATAGGCAAAAAACAGCAATTTGCACTGGGCCTTTGGTTAGTAGGTTAGTCCCAAAAATAATATAAAAAGGTAAATTAAAGCCCATTAAAAATCCAAAACAGATAATATAATAGCATGGAACAATCAAAAATTATAGATACATTGGAGACGTATCAAGCATCCCCAAGCTTAATTCCTGCTCGTCCTCGAGTAGGTAAATGATCGAAACAGAATTTTTGATGTGGAATGCTACCTAGCATAATTCTCAATGTAATTTTCTTTATTGCGACATGAATGTTCAAATCCTAAAGATTCAAGACAAAAGTTTAATATTGACATAAAAATAATAATACTTCAAGCATACTAACAAAGTAATCATGTCTTCTCAAAATAACATGGCCAAAGAAAGTTATCCCTACAAAATCATATAGTCTGGCTATGCTCTATCTTCACCACACAAAGTATTTAAATCATGCACAACCCCGATGACAAGCCAAGCAATTGTTTCATACTTTTGGGGTTCTCAAACTTTTTCAATCTTCACTCAATATATGAGCGTGAGCCATGGACATAGCACTATAGGTGGAATAGAATGGTGGTTGCGGAGAAGACAAAAGGAGAAGATAGTCTCACATCAACCAGGCGTATCAACGGGTTATGGAGATGCCCATCAATAGATATCAACGTGAGTGAGTAGGGATTGCCATGCAATGGATGCACTAGATGAAAGTGCAACTATCCCTAGGTGGTTTTGGTAATTCCTAACAACATATAGCTCATTGAGCTAATGCTATTCCAAGATTAATATTTCAGGAAAAGCTCAATGAATGGCATGCATGGATGAGGAAAGTGGACCCCTCAAAATACTAAGGACAAAAAGATTGGCTCAAGCTTAAAGCTCAAGACTCTACATTTTATATTTTAGTGATCCAAGATCACATTGAGTCTATAGGAAAAGCCAATACTATCAAGGAGGGATAAGGTGTTGCTTGATGAGGTTCTTTCTTCATAGTGCTTAGTGATATGCTCCAAAACCCTCAACTACCTTCCCACATCCACATATGACCTAAACCAAAAGTCAAACTCGGCCCCATCGATTCTTTCTATCCGGCGCCACCGAGTTCAAATGTCATAGCCACTGCCACAAACCCTAGGCAAATCGGTCTCACCGATAGGGATCTCGATCACACCGAGATGGGGTTGTAATCTCTCTGTTTCCCTTCGTAACGTTTTAGTCCTATCGAGATGAGTGATCGGTCCCACCGAGATTGCAATGTCAACTCTCTGTTTCCCTTTTGTAACATTTTGGTCCCACCGAAATGAGCGATCGGTCCCACCGAGTTTACCTGACCAACTCTATGGTTAGCTTATTACCAAAGTCGGTCCCACCGAGTTTGTGCAATCGGTCACACCGAGATTATGTTATGCCCTAACTCTAACCATATCGGTCCTACCGAGTTGCATCTCAGTCCCACCGAAAATCCTAACGGTCACTAGGTTTGCTAAATCGGTCCGACCAAGTTTTTCAATTCGGTCTCACCGAGATTGGTAAAATGTGTGTAACGGTTAGTTTTTGTGTGGAGGCTATATATACCCCTCCACCCACTCTTCATTCGTCGAGAGAGCCATCAGAACATACCTACACTTCCAATACACATTTTCTAAGAGAGAACCACCTACTCATGTGTTGAGGCCAAGATATTCCATTCTCACCATATGAATCTTGATCTCTAGCCTTCCCCAAGTTGCTTTCCACTCAAATCTTCTTTCCACCAAATCCATATCCTGTGAGAGAGAGTTGAGTGTTGGGGAGACTATCATTTGAAGCACAAGAGCAAGGAGTTCATCATCAACACACCATTTGTTACTTCTTGGAGAGTGGTGTCTCCTAGATTGGCTAGGTGTCACTTGGGAGCCTCCGACAAGATTGTGTAGTTGAACCAAGGAGTTTGTAAGGGCAAGGAGATCGCCTACTTCGTGAAGATCTACCGCTAGTGAGGCAAGTCCTTCATGGGCGATGGCCATGATGGGATAGACAAGGTTGCTTCTTCGTGGACCCTTCGTGGGTGGAGCCCTCCATGGACTCGCGCAACTGTTACCCTTCATGGGGTGAAGTCTCCATCAACGTGGATGTGCGATAGCACCACCTATCGGAACCACGACAAAAACATCCGTGTCTCCGATTGCGTTTGAATTCTCCAAACCCTTCCCTTTACATTCTTGGAAGTAGCATGCTTTACTTTCCGCTGCTCACAGACTCTTTGCATGCTTGCTTGAATTGTGTTAAGATTGCTTGACTTGTGCTAAGATAGCTAAAATCTGCCAAAGACTAAAATTGCGAAAAGGATAGATTTTTATTTGGTCAAGTAGTCTAATCACCCCCCTCTAGACATACTTTCGATCCTACAAGTGGTATCAGAGCTTTGGTCTCCATTTGCTTTGATTTCCATAGCTTTTGGTGGTCATAGTATTGGTTTCACAACCTAGGAGAGTATGGCGTCTAGCGACAGAAATTATCACCGTAGAGGTCCTTACTTTGATGGTACTAATTTTGCTAGTTGGAAGCATAAAATGAAAATGCATATTCTTGGACATAACCCCGCCGTTTGGGCTATTGTGTGTGTTGGCTTGCGAGGTGAATTCTTTGATGGGAGAGAACTGAATCGTGAAGCTACCGCGGAAGAGTTGAAGATGCTACAATACAATGCTCAAGCTTGTGATATCCTCTTCAACGGATTGTGCCCCGAAGAATTCAACAAAATCAGCCGTCTTGAGAATGCAAAGGAAATTTGGGATACTTTGATTGATATGCACGAAGGTACCGACTCCGTCAAGGAATCCAAGTTGGATGTGCTTCAAAGTCAACTTGACAAGTTCAAAATGAAGGATGGTGAAGGTGTCGCTGAAATGTACTCTAGGCTTACTCTTATCACAAATGAGATTGCCGGCTTAGGGAGTGAAGAGATGACCGATAGATTCATCATCAAGAAGATCCTAAGAGCCTTGGATGGAAAATATGATACCGTGTGCACATTGATCCAAATGATGGCAAATTACAAAGATCTCAAGCCAACGGAAGTCATTGGAAGAATTGTTGCTCATGAGATGTCACTCAAGGATAAAGAGGAACTTCACAACAAATCAAGTGGTGCTTACAAAGCCTCATGTGAAGCCCCCACATCATCGAGTGAGAAACAAACCTTCAATGAAGAATTGAGCTTAATGGTGAAGAACTTCAACAAGTTCTACAAGAGTAGGAGCAAAGAGAGAAGCTCCAAGTTAAGGTCCTACAATGACAAAAGATCTTCTAGTCGAGAGTGAAACTGCTACAATTGTGGAAGACCTGGACATTACTCCAATGAGTGTATGGCTCCCCACAAGAGAAGAGAAGATTCTCCCAAAAGAAGAAGTAGAAGAGAAGAATCACCATCAAGGGAGAGAAGGAGTAGGGATGATCGATATGAATGAAGACCCTCTCGGAGAAGCAAGGATTCGGAAAGGAAGGACAAGTCATCAAGGAGCTACACAAAACGAAGACATCAAGCTCATGTTGGTGAATGGGTATCCGGCTCCGACTCCGACAATGACTCCGAGAGAAGCTATCACTCCGACTCCAAATATACTCAAGATGAAGGTGTTGCCGGTCTAGCACTTGTGTCAACCAACTCCTACGACATATTTGATTCACCAAATGAAGGAATTGGAAGATGCTTCATGGCCAAAGGTCCAAAGGTATCACACCCCGAGTATGTTGATTTCAATAGTGATGAAGATGACTTGTTAGGTGATGATGATTTACTTATTGACAACTATAGTGATGAATACTATGATGAAACGAATGACAATGATAAGGAGAAGATTGAGTATCTAACTAAAGAACTAAACACTCTTAAGTTAGCTCATGAAACTATCTTAGGAGATCATCGAGAACTTTTAAGGACTCATGAGAAATTACGTTTTGAGAAGCTCAACCTTGAGCAAGAGCATGAGTTCTTAAAGGCAATCAATGATGATCTTCGCAAGAAAAGTTCTTCTTACATTGCCAAGCGTTTACTCTTATCCACTTACATGCCTCAAGTCAAGTCTAGTAACAAGAACAAGAAAGATTCTTGCTCTAGTAGTAACAATAATCATGCTAAATCCAATGTTGTTGCTCCTAGTAGTTCTCTTGATTCCACTAATGATTCTCTTAGCCAAGTTACACTTGAGCAATAAAATAGCTTATTGAAGGGAATTATAGAGAAAGGTGTTTACAAGAGCCTTGCCGGGAGTAAGCAATTCGAGGAAATTGTACGCAAGCAAGGAACGCACCGGAAGAATCAAGGTATTGGTTTTGAATGAAAGTTCAATGCCAATGGAGTTGAGT